>NW_026861108.1:0-14010 GCF_026571515.1 Ruditapes philippinarum
ACTGTGATGCGGTATGCTAGATGTCTTGTTTGAATGCTGCATGTTTTATGCATTCTGTAGCATGCATTTTAATGAATGTTTATTTAAATCAGGTGTTATAATAGGTTTTATTTCTTACTTTTGCATGATTCTGTTTAATGTAAGTGGAATGTTATACTTTTTATCTGAAGTTTTACTTGCATTGTAAGTCCTAACCATGTTTTACATATTTTATCTTTACCCAATGTATTTATTGGTATTTGAGCGGTACTCAACTCTCAACACTTAATAGAGCTGGCATCAATGATCCCGAAGGACCAGAAAAATACAACAACATTGAAGTGAAGTACGGGACAACTTTTTACAGCTGCCACACATCACTTAACACCTGTTGTTGTGAAGTATAAAAATCTGAAAACAAAGTGACCTCTCGATAGCATTATTCACAACAAAATTATATGAAAATTGCAGACTCGGTTTGATTGAGTCTGTACATGAGAGATAATGAAAAGTACAACATCCCTCACGTCCCCTAGCACCGGCTTGAGCCTCAATTCTCAACACTTAATAGTGCTGGCATCAATGATCCCGAAGGACCAGAAAAATATAACACATTGTTTCTATAAACTAAATAGACATAATGATACGAAGATGTTCACTGGTGTTGTCCTCGCAGACTAGACTTAAGCTTCAACCGCTAAACATATCACAACAAAGCTGAATGTCGCATTTGCCCCTATATGTCGTACCATTGCGGCTAAATGTCGCAACAGCCGCTTAGTGTCGCACGATTTTCTTGTGCCGTTAAATGACGCAACACTACTGTTAAATCTCGCAAGATGTATATTCATGATAAAATTATGTTACCTTGTGGTATTCAATTACAATAAACATCGAGTAAATATTTGTATAAACATTGTATTTAAGAACTTTTGGACATAAAGGAATGTCCCGATCCGTCTGCAGGCTCAAGATGAAAAATGCTTTTTAAAGTGGATTGGTCTACAATTTGCACATTTTCAACAAATATTTCAAATATTGATAAAAACATCAGAAACGTTTCATTTGGATATTCCTTGAAAAAATTGTTTATCTAGTTCTACCCACAGGAATAAAACACTTTGATCTGATATTATCCCCTAGTCCCTGTTACAACCCCAAAAGATATTATTTAAAGTCAATTTCCACACTACAATAATATGACACTATTACACAATTTTCATTATACCTCTATGGTATTAGTTATACAATGGTAGCAACTCCTGCGCCCTTCCAGTGCTTTGGTTCTGCTCAAGTCATAACTCAGCCAAGTCTCTATATAATTTTAAAAACTTGGCATCAATCAATAGAGCACACATATATGTTCCATAATAAGGACGGGATTTTCGTTGGTGAGTATAATCGATTGTTTAGGTTTTACAGGTGCGATGGTATTTCAAACGCAACATTGTCTCCTTTTAGCGATTCAGCCGTAGAAATGTCTATGCTTACTTAATCAGATCTTTTCAAATTTCATGTTACTGGCTGTTAATATGGAATATATCTTCTACTCAATTATCTTGTAGAAGAAATGATTACCTTATTTCACGATAAAAGATATTTGTACATGTATAGGCAATTTAATCATGCATTCAGTTAATTAATTGAAAAACATTGGATTCATATTTCAAAACAAAATGTTAAATAGGTATTAACACTACAAAAAGAATATATAAGGTTGTGTTGTTGTTGTTGTTGCTGTTTTCACTTGTTTTTGGGTTTATTTTTTGTGTGTGTCTTTCTCTCTCTCTTTTTTCCCTTTTTTCAAGTACATTATGAATTTTTAACGTATTATTCAACCACTAGTTTTCAGCAAGAGACAAAATAACGTTTTATTTTCGTATCACAAATAATGCACATTTATAATTTTCAAAAGCTAATACGAAATTGTAAGCAAAAGTTGCCCTTCAGACAACAGTTTTTCTATTCTACTCTATGAATGAGTGCGCCAGTGAAGGAACTCATTGGCGGGTTCCATATCTGAGAAGTACTGGCGCTTCCACTGATGCACTTAACCCACACCATCTGTCCAGTTGTTACTTTAGTGATGGCACTAATTGAACCACATTCGACGATGGCATTGTCATATTTGTACGACTGGGCAATATAGGTTCCATCAAGGACGATAGCATAGGTAATCACCTGACCACTGTTGTTACAAATGTGTACGGCAAAATGGTAAAGTCCTGATACAGGTGCCTTGAATTTCCCTACCACGTTATCATACGCATTCCCTTCGTTCAGCCGGATGTGTTGCCATATCATTATTTGATTTGTTTCCGGAGAGGTGTCCAGTACCTGATACGCATTAAAGGCAATTATCGGCAGATCAACTTTACCTGAAAATATATTAATATGAAAATATCATCTGATGAACATTTTTGTTCATGCAAAGGCCCCGTACCATCACAAATAAAACAAACCAATTAAAAATAGCGATAAAAATTATAAAATAGTGTATTAACATGTGTGTTGTTAAAATGAATATATGAAACATTTACAATAACTTCCCAAACTTTACGAATAAACAAATTGCAAAAACTGTATCCATGTATAACTATTTCCTTTTGCTGAACATCTAACGACTCCCCTTTTTTCGTGTAGATATACCTGTCCTGTAATGTTTTGTTAATTGTTCTAATGTTTTGTTAATTGTTCTATTATTGGATTTTTAAGCATTCCAAGTTGTATTGTTATAAAATAGAGAAAAAAAGAATCCCTAAAGAAAACACAACTATCGTCGACGTCCCCTAGAACCGGCTTAAGCAGAATTAAACATATAACATTTCGAATTTTGAAACATCCACAGATGTATACATATGACGGTTATCATGGAACCTTCAATGCGACACGTTAAAAGCGGCATATTGTCCCAAAGTAAAAAATGCGTGTATCCTAGGGCGAAACTAAATAAAATGGAATTTTGAAACGGGATCAGATTATGAAGCCTGCATATCACAGATAAGCTGTCATAAAGACACAATTAAAAACATAACCTAATGGTAATTAAACAGTATTCAGGTAAGGAATACTGGGAACCCCCCGACTAGAAACTCTAGTATTGTGTAAGGGAGTCAAAAATACTGTTTTGTTTACCTTTCGATAATTTTATGACAAATAATTTTAGATTCAGCAAAACTGTCTGCAGGTTGTAAGCATTTAACATGCCCTAAAACTTTTACATGTTTGCACTGTTTAAAGAAGAAAACAAATGTATGCTTCTGAGGCATAAGTGTGCATTACAATGAATTCTAAAATACTAACTCTATTTCTATGTTTTTAATTAAGCAATATTGTAATAATCAACCATAGGTCTTTTCAATTATAATTTGAAACGTGTTTTGTCCGAGATAATGTTGTAATTCATGAACATTTCTATATATTTGCTTAACATAAATGTCTATGCTTTATTAACAGTTAAATAAAGAAATGTAAAAGAAATATTTTAGAGATGAACCTTCTTTGCTGTTAACAACATTTCTAAATTCAATTGAAATCACTCACCCTCCAGTAATTCATATTCTGCAGTTTTATTTTCCAAGATATTTGTTTGATCATTTATGAAAATGTTAACTTCTGTCTTAGCTTGTTTCAAGTCGTTTTCCATTCTTTCCATTTTCTTTTCAATATGAATCATCTTTTCAAGAAGCTTGGCATGGTACTCGAATGTGTCGACTTGTTTATCCCCATATGCTAGTGCTGCTACACATAAAAGTCCAAACAAATTCGCACCTAACATAGTCTCTTGTTGATGTTCATAAGTCGATTTATACAATTCAAATAACTTACTTACAATATGAACACATATGAATTATAATAGAATTGTATTTCTTCATTTTGATTGGTTAAAATAAATGATTGTTTTCTTTTTTATCAACAAAGTAGTTGTCAGCAGATGTCGTTGTTATGTTTAAATGATGGTGTTCTGTTTAAAACTTTTAAACCCAATCAAGTTTCTGAATTCATCATGCAGGAAAAATGACAAAGCAGGAAAAAATATTTATGAAGGCACTTGTTTCAATGGATCCACACGTGTTATGTTTTCCTTCTTTCAGTATTACATGCGTGTACATATAACAAGTGTTCTAGATTAAATTAAATGCTATATCTCAATCTGAGACAGGACAGGTTGTTGTTTTTTTTTTCAAGATAACTATACTGAGTGTGCATGCACTTGATAACAGAGAAATTTTGTTTACTAATTTAAACAAAGAATTGGCATATTTGGCATCAAAACTTGAAGAAATGTATTGAACACACGACAGTTTACATTTGATTTCAATATGATTATTATCAGAACTTTGTTTACGTGTAGACTGGCGACATTCGAACAATAAATTTTGCAGAATTTTGCTCTTTGTAAATGTGTTACTTTTGCTTCTTGAATTTTTGAATGGATCAACATTCAAAAGTTACATCAGTTCCATACAGGCTCGAACAAATACATGTATATGTGTCGTTTATAATAATTCAAAAGTTAAAATGATTTAAACTATTTGTACTGTTAGTCATTGAAGAGCACGATTTGGTAAACCAATAGTATCGTAAATATGTTGATTTTTATCTGTTTTATTAATGAATATATGGTAAGCATACATTTCCTGCGCCAAGCACATGGCATGAGTCCCAGATTCACAATATTTATTAGGGATTATGTTTGACACCTATTATCAGGAATTACATTTCTAATGCAGTGCAGATTAGTCATTTTAAATTTGTTAGAATATCTATCAAGATGGTTTGCATAAGTTAATAGTTTCTGCTTTAATACATAAGTATGAATCAATTTATGTCACAGGTGCCCCTCCTCGGTTTTATATGATATTTTTCCTCAAACCCAAATGGACTACTTGACATCTTGTACTTGAAAATAAAATCATATCTACAAACGTGAAGTATTGTCAAATGAAAATAAAACAGCACGTCTTCTGAAGCAATTTACCATTCACGCGTTTAACCATTTAAAACATTGGCCTACGTTTGTTACTTCATTGCAGTTATCATTTAAGCAAGAACTATTTGATAATAATGTGTGGGAAAACAAAATTGGTCGTTTTGGTAATAGTTCAAATCGCAATGAACGGGCTATGTTCTGCCGAGGGGGAAAACTTGACGTATATAGCTCAGGTATTAGACAAGGTGGTTCGACTAGAGGTGAAGGTTAAGGAGTTAGAGAAGGATATGAAGAAAACAAATGCTGATACTAAAGATGTCTTGGAAAATGTGAACAATGTGTTGGATAACAAAACAGCAGAGCTTGAGCTCTTACAAGGTATTTTACATATAATTTTATCTGAATAAGGCCATCCAACGACAGGCTTTATTTGATATTTAGATAGTTTATGTCTGGATTGTAACTAGATTTTTAATGACAAGGAAAATATAGAAATAATAAGAATGAGGAGATACAATGTGTACTGCATGTAGGCGAATTCACGTTTTCATTCATTATTCAATTTGAAGGAACATGGACTCATTTGATATATCAATATAAAATCTAAAACCTAAGAATAGATATAAGTTTATGTTGGCGCAACTTTATGTTATAACAAACCTGAGTTTTTGTAGCAATTTGTTCTTTTCACACGAGCTATATATGCAGCTTTCATTTATTATTACAGACAGAGATTATACACCAATCATTGCGTTTAACGCATACAGTCCAGTCGATATGAGTTTGGATACAAGCCAGATCCTAATACTTCAAACTGTCCGGCTGAATGAAGGTAACGGATATGATAACGTTCTGGGCGTGTTTACTGCTCCTGTAACCGGGCTCTATTTCTTTGTAGCACATATTTGCAACTACGCAGGACGAGGTATTCACTACGATATCATGCTTGAACACAATACAATAGCTAAAAGTACACAATTCAACAACGTACAATATGACTGTAGCTCAACAAGCGCCGTCACAATGGTCACAAAAGGTCAAAGGGCATATGTCAAGTGTACAAGTGGAAACACCAGTCCGCAATTATATGACGATACACACAGACAAACGTCGTTTTCCGGATTCCTTTTGCAAAGGAAATTTTCCTGAAATTAACTTTAGGAAGACATTCGTAGAAATTTAGCCGTAGATCTACATTATTTTTCGCTTACTTTATACATTATACATAAAAGATATAGAGGATATTTGTTTGTTTGTGTGTAAGATGAAATAAAATTACATCTTACACAACAAACAGACAAATTTTCTTTTTATTTTATGCTTTAAAACAAGTTAAAACGAAATTTCCATAATTTTAACGTTAATATTAAAATCTGTTTCCCCCATTGAGAGCCCCATTTAGAGGGAATTTCTCATTAAAAACAAGAAGTCTTGAGCTGAAAAATAAGTCCGCCAATGGAGGTTAAATGAATGTGATATTTATTCATTTTATTAAAAAATATGAATGATCGCTTGTTTTAATAATAAAAACAAACAATTCTTGTAGGAGAAAAAGTCCAACCATCCATCCATATTTCTGTTACTTACTGCGAATTTATATTAGACCTGGCTTTGTAAAATGTAAACGGCAGCCATTTTTTAAAGTCGTGTATGTCATGGGAGGAAAATAATTGTGTAAGATACAGAAGGATATAATTTGGATTTGTTAGTCATACACCTTTTTAAAAGAAAGAAAACTTATTTGAGGATTGTAACAGACTAAAAAATAAGTGTTGACAGAAGTGAAAACATTCAGAAAAGGAGCTAGGAAAATGGAAAACTTGGAAGCTTGCTAAGGCATTGTAAGGAACGCTGGGTTGATTTACTTATTTTACGAGTGATAGCTGTCAATGCTTTTCAATTTTTCATAAAGCATACGGCAGTTATTGCTCGTAGGATACTTTAATATGCCCAAATGTCATCAAGAGCAGTTTTGCATGGGGAAGGAATGTATTTTTCAGACTGTAAAAACGAAACAAAAAAATTTAGAGACGAAATTTTGTGATTGGAATTTGAAGGAATAGAAGTAAGTTTTCTCTCTTTATTTTACTTTTGACAATTATGTTATTTATCTATTTCAGCTTTGCTATTTTTTTAACAGCCTGATATTGTCAGAATTGTCAGTAAAAATAGAATTGAGGTACCACATGGGGAAAATCTTAAAAAAGTAGTTTCGTCATTGAAAAAAGTGAAATTATATTTTGATAATTTTCACTGTGAAATTATCAAATATAATTTTCACGGATAAATCAGTAATCCACTGAAAAGCATAAAATAAACAACGTTCTTCTTTTACTTAGACAATGTTAATATTACTGTATGAACATGGTGTGCTTTTGAATATTTCATTATTGCTCTTGTTGACGTAGTTATTCATATATTTCTGTAATTTCATAAATGTTCATATTTTCAGTTCATAAGACTATGACTGTAAATAATGTAAGAAATAAAGACAACACATTCTACTAGTTTCTACTTTAGTACGTCTTCATGAGAAATGAAAATCTACAACATACAAAATGACGTAACGTCCGTTCAGGCGGTAACGTCTACTATTTACCTTACGTAAATATAAATCAAAATGATACTATATATAGGTTTTAGATTTTTTTATTACATTCTCATTTTTGATTATGTGATGATCATGAAATATTTTGGTATCAAAATAAAGTTTAATATCATCAAACGATAAGTGTGTAATGTCTTGTATCAAAGAAAAAAAGCGATAATATCCAGAGATACTATCATTCGGAACACCTTTCCGACTATTTATAATATTTCAAGAGGCAGGGAAAATTATCGAACATTGGTCCTGGTGATACTTATAAATAATTCATATATCGTGATTTAAAGGTATTGAAATACTTTGATATGACTTTTATTATGTAATCATTTGTTGTTTGTGGTTAGAAAATGAGCTGTACATAGATCTATTTCTCTGCGGTGATTTTCCTCTGGGAATGTTTGATAGACACTTTTATAGGACATGTTTGAAATTGTCAATGATTACACCGTCCGTAAAAAATAAATTGTTGGAATTACGCGGACTATCAATTGTTGTTCATTTTGATGAATATTAACCATATACCTCAAGCAAATATAATTTGCTATCAGATTTTTCATTAAAAGTATTGAAGAAACTATTATTTTCTTCAACGTTTGTCATATATTTTCGAATTGCTGAGCAACAGGTTTACTCCTTGTCTAAAGTTTTCGGAATATTTTGCCTTGCAATGTGCTCTTGGCTAATCCCAATCAAACTGTTCACTGTGCCCTGATAAAGATTGAAAGTATTTATAACTTATAAATGATGTAAACAAAATAAGAACGTTAAAGTAACGCGGACTTTTATCGAAAATGCCGAAGAAAGGAATGTTTATTTTCTAAATTGTTGATAAAGATCGCCGACAGATCACCGATCTCTCTTATTCATTTCAGTATAAGACATCTGGGGAAAAATCCCTCCTTTTGGTTTGTAAGCGTATTTTAATAAGCAAGCGTGTGGTATCCACTTTTTTTCTTTATCTTCAACATTGCATCAATCATTCAACCTCTCCTCCCCGCCCGCACCCCTAGCTGACCTACGGGTCTGATTAAAAATGAACAGCAAATTTTATATAAATGGCATTGTGTCATCGAAATATAAAAAGCAAAGTAACGAAAATGCAAATGTAATCCAAATAATAGTAAGATATATTTCTTTCACATTTTGAGCAACTTTTCAATTAATGATTTATAGACAGTATCATCAGAATAGAAAAGGATTTGGCCAGCCAAAATTATTTATATCTACATTGCGGGTTAGACCAATGGACATTTACATTTCAGAGTGACGGGCTAAAGTGAAGAATAATCCAAGTTTAATATTATTTAGGGAAATAAAAGAAATATATGAATTGTCACAATATCTGCTTAGAATGCCATCACATTCGTTAGATGTGAGTACGGTTGACATACAAATAAAGACAAAATAGATTGTGTGAATTATGCGAACAAAGAACTGTAGAAGATAAATATCATTTTGTCATGGAATGTAGATTTTGTAGTACATTATCATGATTACGTATTAGGTATATTCCGAGGTATTTCCGGATTATGGTAAAATTTGTTTGTTTAAACTGAGTAATTCATTGCTATATAAAATTTCAGTGTTTATAAAACATGCTTTTCGTAAACGACGAGAATATTTAAATGTCGCGTGGAGGATGAACTACACATGTGGGGAGAGCACTATCGGTAACACTTTTGTAAAAAAGTGACATATCAACTTTTGTAACACTCTTAGATTGTGTAACTTGTATATAATTCTGTTATATAACTATGTCATTGTTGTCACAAATGTATTTATGAATTGGTTGATGTTGATGTGCTGTATATGTATATGCATATATATAAGACTAAGAAATATAAATTTTCTATTCTGCTCAGTATAGAAATACCAAAACAACTGAGCGCGAACTTAATAAAGTTAACACTGAAGGGCACACGCAAGGTTTTTTCATATCTTATTTCATAGGCTTATGTTTTCAAATAGGCATCTTGCGCAATAAGGTTCAAAGTTCAATGCATGTACAAAGGCAGGTAAAGCATTTTTACACAACTCAAGCAACTTTTTTAATGTTTCAAAACAGTTTTAAAATGTACTTCGATCCGACGGTTAAAACAAAATGTCTTTAAAGATTTTTTTATTTTTATTTATGTCAAAGTTTTGGTCTGAATTTAGATACAGGAAAATTCGTAAGAACATTTCAACACCTTGTATTACAAGGACAATTATCAAGTATCCACTTCAAGTAAGGTTACACTGTTAACATTTTCCTGCTCTTTGTCCTTTTGGAGGACCACATGTGCATGTTTTGTTGTTATCATTATCATTATTTTCATTATTACTACATACAATTTGTCGCAGTAGCAGCTTTTTACGATGTACTATTTAAAAACAAAGTAAGCGAAAAACTCTTGTGTTTAATTATATAATTATGGCTTATCTGCATTAAAAACAAGTACAGTAACAATAATTCAGCAGACAGGAACAAACTCCTCCTTCTGTGAATTTGCATTGATTATATGAATTAAACGTTTATTAAATGTTATCAAGCTTTTATAAACTTCAATATTAAAGCGTTCATAAACTAACGCTTTTAATACATTTTTAAAAAAGGTTTATATAAAGAAAAAAAAGATCTTTGGTACATCATACACATTTTTTTTATCTCCAAACATGTTTAACATGAATACAATGTACCCTGATTGTAGCAAGAAAAGGTTCAAGCTCCCAAAAAAGCTACGGTGATCGGAAATAACAGAATCTTGTACTAGCAACGCAATGAGCACATGTATTAGGCTCGCAAAACAAAGTACACTGAATTCGTCTATCCTCTGTGAAAAGGTTTTAGTGTGATGATTTCAATACATTCAATCAATTCATTTTATTGTCTGTGCATTTGGTCGAGTGTCCATGTGTACCGCAATTATTTGCAACAAAATTATTTTAATGTCATTTTGGTTTATTTATGAATAAGAGCACCAATGAAGGAGCTTCTTCCGTGACTTTCCCACAGCAGAACATTGGTACTTCCGCTTGTACATTTCACCCATACTTTCTGTCCGGTCTCTACACGGGCGAACGTGCTCATGGAGCCGCAATCGTAGTTGTTATTGTCGAATTTGTACGTCGTCGCTATGTAGGTATTTTCAAGAACTATGGCATACTGGAAATACCGACCACTGTAGTTACATGCATGTACTGCAAAGTAGTAGAGACCAGAGACAGGCGCCTTGAACGTACCGAGAACTGTGTCATATCCTTTTCCTTCATTCAAACGAGTGTATCTCCATACCATAATCTCGTTGGTATCTGGACTCGTATCGACTGGCTGGTATGCATCGAAAGCAACCAAGGGTAGTTCTACTCTTTCTGAAATATTTTTTTAAACTACATGTATAATTAATTTGTGATAAAATCATGAATTTATAAAAACATCAATATCAAAATAACGTGAACATAACAAAAGAAATCCAAAATTAACGCTAAAATGTATGATTATTTTAGTCCCTGTTATTTATGATCAATTCAAGTAATGGAAAGTGCAAGTTACCGTCCACGCTCCCTAGCACCGGCTTAAGCAAAATTATAAGCAATACATGTAAAAAAAGCTGCTAAACAATTAAACATGCTCAAAAGAATAGGTCACAGGTTTCATCCTTCTGTTATATGCCACAATATTGTTTTTACGACTGAGTTTGAATAGACATAATTACTGATACAAATATTTGACAGCATTAGGTTTATTTAATTATTTTGAGTTTGAGTTTGAGTGTTCCAGCTATAGAAATGGAAAAAGACGTTAGGTGTCCCTGAGTAGAACCACCGGTCTTCGTAAGCTAGCTGGATAGCTTGCTCACCCGACAAATTCCAAATTCCCTGACGGGATTCAAACCTACAGTGGTCACGGGAAAGTGATCCGAAGTCAGCGGTACTAACAATCGACCACGGAGGCCATTGCTCGCTAACATGCAGTTGTCAATTTATTGTTTCTGTACTTCAAAGTTAATGTAGATTCAGATAAACAATGGTATATTCATAAGCATAATACCCCAGAAGTATGGTAACGTTAGAAGCTTTATACGTTAGGATACAATATTTTAGCATCTATCAAAAAGCGAGATTAATTTTCAATATTTTCTTGTAACACATTTAATAAAAGCTGTGTTTTACATATAACAAGCATTATGATATTCTTCATGATGATCATATGACAAAAAATGTTACAAAAGGATGCGCGTTTCGTATATAAAAAAAGATTATCTTGTACCTCATATGCTTTCAAACTAAACTTATATGTTTTATTCTTAAATCAAAAGTCTCATCTCCTAATAGCTCCAGTTCGGCGGTTTTATTGTCTAGTATACCAGCCTGGTTCTTTGTGAAAGTGCTGATATTTGTCTCTGTTTGTTTCAATTCCTCTTCCATTCGTTCCATCTTCATTTCCATATTAATCATCCTGCTGAGAAGTTTAGCATGGTAAGCGAATCTGTCGGGCTGGTCATCGCCTGATGTTACTGTTAATATAGCTGAGCTAACCAGTCCAAATATAAGCAAAACTTTCAATCTCCACATTACAGAACCTTTGTCACTTTTGTCGCAGTGATATTGTACTATCAGCACAATAAACTTTCTGTATAATTCATAATGTCAGTATTGTTCATTGTATAATAGCTTTTAGATATAGAGTGTCTAAACTGGCATCTCCAACTTAATTGGTCAGTATAACAAATAAACATCATCCCCCTTTTTACTTTTAACCAATCAGAGTGAAATTATTTATTACTCGTAATGCACTTACTTTCCTTGATTAGTAAAATATTTGATGTTTTAAGTGGCACTTATAATGCTTATACCATAAAACAATTGTTGTTAAGCTAGTGTTTCTAGTTGAATACTTTACTGCATTTTAATTAAAAAGTACTTATTGAAATTACGCGTTCAAGTTAAACTAGCATTCAGTTAACAAGTTTGATTATAATGCATTTATATGTTTTCCCCGAGATTGTACCAACAGCAATGTAACAACATTCAAATTAAATGGATGCTGCCATGCCTCATAATCGTAATACTATATAGATTTTAACCGTTCATACAGAGGAAGCAAAACTGACATTTAAAAAGATATTAAGATTAAGCTAGCCTAGGTCATCGTTTATTCCAGGACTAAAGCTAAGAATACAGATATTGGTTGCAATTTTTACACTGCCAGTGCTTTGTTTTATAATTAGACAGGTGCTCGATCTCTTCTTTAATCAATCATTCAAACATATTAATAGACAACAATAAAATACATTGTAAGAACCTGATGTTATATATTTGCCTTCTACACCGTAGGGAACGTGTTACAGTATCGCGTTTTTCGGTTACAGTATAGAATTTTCAAGATGGAGGATTATTTATAGGAAGAGAGGTAGGTGATTTTTATTCAGGTCCATACTACTAGTAGTTTAGTTTCTAAAAGATGTTTTTGTGCTTTGCTTGTAAGGAACAGAATCCGGTATCTAGTCATATGATTCTTCAGACCCTGCACCGCAGATTTATCTCTGTATTGTCTCATAAATGTGTAGATTTGACGGTTTAAAAATTTGAATCGAGAGACCAACGCATTTTTCTCCCATTCCGACATTATTTAAGCATGCCTAGATAAAGTAAATCTACAAAACGTTAGTCCTTTGTGTTTAGAAACGTTTATAAAAGTAAATGACCAGTTGAACCTATTTTCTTGTTGGTAAAATGCGTTTTAAAAAATAAACAATGTTACAGTATAGAGCGAGGTGAATTTTGCTGGGTTACAGCATAGACCTAGCGACTTTGATCCAATTTTGTTACAGTTTATACCCAGATTTCGGTTACAGTTTAGATACTTGCCAAATTTCAATCAAAGTTCGTGTATCAATTTTTGTTATGAAATAACTCATACCTTTCTATTTAATACATTCTTGAAAGGTTGCATTACTTTTTTTCTTCAGCAGAAAAAGTTATAGTTTGCTATTTTTCTTACTTTAAGTTTCAGATTGAGATTTTTGCAGAATAAGTAATGTCCTAAGTAAGGACTGTTTTCCATACAACAACAGTAACTTTCATCGGATTGTATTGAGAGAAGAAAGATTATTGCTTGATTTCATTTTTACACATTATAGAAATGCCTATTAGTAATTAAATAGAGAAAAAAGAATCCTTAACAGAAGTCCAACACGGACAACATGAAAATGTTGCATGCTCAGTTTGATTAAACCAGTTCATGGACGGTAGTGCATAACTGCAAGCTACCGTCCACGCCTCCTAGCACCGGCTTCAGCAGAATTCACATTAAACATGAACTGGTACACTTTTGATTTTTTAACATCTGTGGATGTGTTCATATGGCGGTTATCATGGAACCTTCAATGTAACACATTATTGCCATTCTATGAAAAGCGGCATATTACCCCCAGGTTAAAAATTGCGTGTGCCCTAACCGAGGAATACAATGAGTGAAACGCAATAAAATGAAATTTTGAGAGGGATCGGT
>NW_026861109.1:0-41687 GCF_026571515.1 Ruditapes philippinarum
CACCTGGTCAAGCACGGGTGTTGCCTGAAAAAACAGTTGTTTCATTCTATGTACAACTAAGTGGTAAATTGTATCCTGACTGTGTTATTAAAAACTCTTGATCCCAAGCTTTGGTAACTAAAAATAAGTTTTTCCCAACAATCTTTTTGTTTTTGAAATAGTTTTTATATGATTTTGTTAAATACTGGTTGGGCATGCAAGCCATGTCTATACTTCTCCATTCTTGACGATACCAAAGCGTTTATAACTTATATGGTTTTAATTAGTATTGAAAAAAAAGCCATTACCGTTACCAAGTAAGATTTATGGTACTGAACGCCCCAAAGGTTGACGTAAATTTTTTTATCCCTAATTCAGTAAGTTATAAATTTAAGTATAGGAAATTGTATTCTTACAAAATAGATACCCCCTAATCTCCAACCCCCACCTTTCACGTACTAAACCCCTTCTTATTACTCAAGCATGAATAAGATTTTACTTCCCTTCCTTGAAATAAAATCGATATGCACTAATTCTTATCGAAAGATTATTAAAATTTAAGTAGATCTATAAAGTAATAGTGAATAAATAGCAAGCTAAAAAAAATCATTGAATAAGAATAAATATTTCAAAATAGAGAAAAATAAAAAACCCCAAAAAAGCCCCCAACACGGCAAAATTGAAGAAATGTTTGCAGGTCGGTTTGATTGAGCCTGTTCTGGGACGGACTGGTCAATGCAAAGTTAACTAAGTCCAACCCCCTAGCAGCTTAAGCCAGGATTCCCAATTTAACATGAACTGGTACACCAATTTTGATTTTAAAAAAATCCCAAATTATGTTCATATGGAAGGACTATAAAAAAGAAACAGTGGCAAAAAAATCTAAAAAAAAAAAATGTGCTGCTATAATTTCCAACATAAAAGTAAGACTGGTACTTAAGACATTTAAAAAGAAGAAATTATAAAGTGGCAATTTTCAAAATTTCATAATAAAAATCCTATTACCATTGTTACCCCTGAATTTTAAATAACTTATGTAAGAAGAAAAAACGAAAAAACAATTTAAAAGGTGCATATGGGAACTTTGCGCGGACTACTTGAAACAAACAGATAACATATCTATAAATAGAAATTGATTATTTTTGACTGCGAACCCAAGGGAAGGATCCATTAATTTTAAGGTAAGAGGGTGCCAAGAATCCCACGACACCGATGTTGAGATTTGAGATTAAGGGAAACCAAACATATTTGAAAACAGAGGGGTCTGTAGGGCCTGGGCGGGGGGAAAGGGATCGAAAACATTTCCACAAAACTGCACGATTTTTCATACCTTTGTGAGGGTTTCAATTATCGTATCCAGTCAAGTTTAACAAGTGCCATAAATTTCATTGATGCATTTTATTGCTATTCCATTTAAAGATTATTTCTATTTTAAAGGGGTGATCACAGTCCCAAAATTATTATGTAATTGTAATAAGAACTAAAGAATTGTAAAATACTTTTAATAATATAAAACCATATTTAAAATTAAGTCCTTTAAAGTGAATAAATACTCTCCACAAGCATCCAAATTATAACAATGTGCATCTAATGTGCCTTTCCAATATTTTCTTTTTAACGCCCCTTTCTTTTTCGGTGTGTTTTTTAAAATTCAAAAATGTCAATAATGTTTGAACTTTCCAGCCTTACTGTTAAGGGAAACTTATTTGTTACAAAAGGAAATACCTGAATAGAACCATCCCAGACTCCCATTGAAAGCTTGCCAAACATGAAAAATCCAGTCCCAATCCAGTTGAAAGAAGGGGACCCAATTGTATGAAAGCACAACGACCCTTAAACCCAGTCGACAAGGGCAAACCATAAGATGTTCGGCGCGTTGATTGGTCAACTACCCCGGGACAACCCCCCCTCACCCACTCTAAACCCTCCTTAAACCTCTCAAAACCATGGTAAAATCCAGTATTTTCATTTTTAAACATGTTTTTAATTAGTTGGTATAAGCTTTTTAATTCAATTACCTTCTCCCAACAAAAACTTAAAAAATATAATAACTATTAGAATTTAGTAATTATGTATAGTACTAATTATAAAATGTTACTAAATATAATGTTATTAAATTTTTTTGGCCCAGGGTAGTGACCCAATCAACGGCCGAAACCTTGGGCAACACGAAAATAATAGCAAAATTAATTGTCTAAAAATTAAAATGCAAAGAAATTTTCCCTGAAAATATATGTTTTCCTTCATTCTTTAACTTAGTTCAATAATGTTCAAACTTTCCTAGTTTTTTTTTGTAAATTTTGTATATGCCTCGTTTGTAAAAATAAACATTAAATTCTATTTTCCGCGCAAATATCTTAATTAAAAGAAATATTAAACTCATACTCTGGCCTCTATATTGATCATGTATTTTTTGTTTTTTTTATGTTAAAATTTTATTAACATTTCAAATTTTTTAAATAAAAAAAATGTTGTACAACTAAGAAAACCTAAACTGTTAAAAATTGTAACATTATGCAAAAAATACCCTTTGTAATATCTTCGTAAAAAATAAACTTTAATTATTTTACAGTACATAATTTAACCCGGCGCTTGCTGTTTAACCGATAACTAAAAAGATTTGTTTAAAAATTGATAAGTTCAGTTTTTTCCGCTGCACACACATGCCCGTGGACTGGCTTGAATTTAGACTTGAACCAACGCCTGAACATGAAAAAATTAAGACAGGAACTCCCGAGAGCAATACTTTAAAAATAATACTGGGTTTTCATTTAGAAAAGATATAAAAGTCACATTACCATAAAGCATTTTAATTAATTATCAAGCCTGTTAACCATTTTTGAAGGAGAGAAAATCGAGTTTTTCATCTCATATTACAGAAAAGGGTTAAAATTTTTTTTAAAAAAAAACTGTTCGGAAGACAGTAGTGTAGGCTCGACTATTGATAAAGTTGTCAATACAGTGTGTTCCATTGATGAGTAAATGATAATGCTTACCTATAGGGAATACATAAAAATTGCCCGATAAAAGGGACAATCAAAAGGCTTGTTATAAAGATGTTTTAATCGAGTTTAATCATGCTTTAAATTATTTGAAATGCAAAAAAGTTAAAAAAGGCACAAAAACCCTTTAGAGTTATCGGAGAATATTAGCCAAAAAATTTATAAATAAAAAAGGGGCATAATTATTGCAAAAAAAGCACATCAGAGTTATTGGACCTTTTTTGCCAATCATGTTAGATTAATCACATCTTGCAGCGCAAAACATTTAACCAAGAATTTCAAAAGTCGAAAAAAGGGGCATAATTTTAAAAAAGCAAACAGAGTTTATTTGGACTTTTGCCAATCATGTAAGATAATTCACAGAGAAACAAGCATGTGAATTTCAAACCACTTGCCTTCAGTAGTTATAAGATACCAGCTTGGCACGCAAAAACTTAACCAAGAATTTCTAATCGAGAGAGAGGGGCATAATTATGCAAAAAAGCAAATCAGGGGTTTTGGGAGTTATGCCAATCATATTAGATAATCCACAAGAGAACAAGTGTGTGAAGTTTTTCATTTCCCTTCCTTCAGAGTACTAATGGGAGATACCAGCTTTGCACACAAAAATCTTTGACCACAAGGGAGCAGACACCGGACAAATGGGTGACTGCATTAGCCTCAATTATTCTGCGAATAGTCGAAGCTAAAAATATCAACAATAAATTATATTCAATATAGGCCTTTTTTACGACGCGGTCCGTTGCTAATAAAAAATCGATCAAGAATAATTTTCTTGCGCATAGCTGCAATCCTGCGTAGGGCAAAAAAGCATCGCCCTGCATAGAAAAATGTAGTAGAAGTTCATTAAGACAAAGGAAAAAGTAGAGAATTATATAAATAGAGATACTTGTTTAGTTCAGTGTAAGAATCGGAATATATTTTCACTCGAATGAGCACCAAAAGGTATATTTTCACGAGTGGTGCAAGTCTCACGAGTGAAATGAACTTTTGGTAATCAAAAAGGTGAAATATATTTTCGATTCTAACACTAAACTTAAACAAATTTTCTTTTTATTATATGCAAAGAAACGTTTTTAAAAAGATTAAACCTAAAACTCGTATTAAAAGCGCGCCAAAAAAATTATACAACTCATTTTACGAACGTGTGCACGCTGGTATTTCAACGAAAATTCAAAACCAGGAATTATCAAAATTGATAATTTCACGTTTGAAAAGTGAAAATTATCGGTTTTTATATCAACTGTTATAATTCATAAACAAACCGAAAAGCATGTAAAAAAATAGCTTTTAACAAAAGCACAAAAGGTGCTTGACACCCTTTGTGGCCAAGATTGCATAAAATGCAAGAAATAAAGGTTGTTTGAGAATTTCCGCCTAAACGATCGCGAACCTGACATTTAGAAAGTTGTAAAACCAGTGGAAAATCTATTAAGCAAATATACCTTCAAATTTAATTTTGTTGGGAAAAAGTTTCATAACACAAAACTAAAAATAATTTTATAACAAAATTAAAAATTGAGGTAAAATTTTCAAATGTAAAAAAGTCAGAAACACGTGAAAATGCTTTTTAATTTTCAGTTTATCCTTATTTTACCAGTATCCGATTTTGCGTGCCAAACTAAAAATTTTTTAAAGTCAATACAAAAATATTTTAAATAATTCTTTTCCAAAATCTTGAGTTATAGATTAATAGTTGGGAAAAAAAACACATTTAATCCTGCATCGGTTCCTGCAGGTTTCCCGTAAACAAGTAAATTCACCGTCTTTGTAAAAAGTTACAAGAGCACCGCTAACGGAGCATAATGCCCAAAGTTATTTTTTTGGTAAGCATGACAGTGAGGGAATTTTAATAAAATTACATAAAAAAGTGTATAATGTTTCGTGACGGAACCGCCATTTATTGGGCCCCCTTTACATCAAATTCGTAGTCTTCAACATTTTACTCCTGTCACATGTATCAATTTCGGGCCCGTAACAAGGTGCCGTATATTTTTAACTGGATCAACCGGCACTTGATCACGTGGTATGCATGTTTGCCGGACCTACTTTTTCAAGAAAAAATATAAAAACTGTTCGTTAAATCTTCTGTGTGTAGAATAACGAATTTTGGAAACGTTTGATAAAACTTTGTTTGTTTATTTTATTTCACTCTATATTTTAACAAGCGGGAAATAAAACTTTATTCAAGTGTAATAAATGTAAAACTTAACTCGTTTGCGACATTTTAAAATAGCGTAACCCTTGATTTATTGTGTTTGCACGTTGCTGTTTTGGCGTTTTACATTGTACGTCCTCGTTAACAATTACTTTAAACGTCTGTATAATAAGATACTGCTGTTTTGATGTCATTTTTTCTTATTAGACCATTTTATTACATTCCAGAATTAGTTTTCCACAACAAAAATTCGACAAAAAAATTGTTTTTTTTTTCATCACATTTTCAAACAAAATGGGCGCCCTCAAATGTGGAAAATTACAGGGAGGATAATAAGGAAACGGGCGAGTGCATTGTTGTAGAATAATGAAACGCTTCGGGCCTTCTTTGTTTATATACTAAACATTTCCGATAGTGTGATTAAAGGTAGTTTTGCCTAATAAAAGTCTTTAAAAAAACGGTGACAGGATTAATAAGATAATAATAGATTGGTGCCGTGAATGGGAGAAAGTTTATCTGGCCTCTGCTCCGGAATTTAAATTGGGTTCGACTTCGATTCACCCAATAAAATTCCTTCGCCTCGTCAGATCAACTTTTCTCCATCCACGGCACCATAACTATTATTCTCTATTTTTGTCGGTGGGTCGCATTCTGCGACAACGTCGTACAAACCGTTTTATTGAAACGTGTCGCTGACGTTTTGCGACGGTTTCGCAGTCTTTGTCGAGAGATAACACGGGAGAACCGCATTCAGTGCTCGCTTAGACTACAGCTAATCAAAGTGACAGAAGAAAGCAAATTAACAACATGGAGAGGCAAAAAAAGGAAAAAAAAAACTTTTACGTAGACAATGGAGATTTTTGAAAATTAAAATTATATTAGATACAAAAATACTTTTTAGTGGGTCCATAAAGTGAAAACAGCTACTTTTACGGCACTCTAAATCGCACCCTATTCCATGAGCAGAGCCCAAACAACGGGGTTTTTAACGTTTAAAATGTTTTTAGAGCCTTGTCCAGATGCCCTAATCATCAAGAAGATAGTTTTTTGGTCCAATGTGAAATTTTAAAACAAATTTTGTAGCAAAATTTCACAAAGTAGTTATTTGAACTTTCATACAAATAACTAAAAAAATTCTAACCGAATTTAATTCCAAACAAGAGCTGTGGTAGGACAGCAACGCTCGACTATTCTTAGTTCTTGATAGTTAAAAAAAAAAAATGCTTTGATACAATTACTCCTCGTCTACAGGTTGGGGGTATGATGGTGAACAAGTGTGCATGTTTCAAAAGCCATATCGTCAATGGACTTTGAAAATATTTGAACTATTACAAAAAACTTTAAACGTAAATTCTAAGTCGAAAAAAGGCATAATTCTGTCAAATGCTTGATACAGTTACCAACCATCCTGTCTAAAGGTTGGGGTAATGATGGTGAACAAGTGTGCAAAAGTTTCAAAGACCATATGTCAATGGACTTTGAAAAAATATTTGAACTATTACATGACTTTAACGTAAATTCTAAGTCGAAAAAGGGGCATAATTCTACATCAAAAATGCTTGATACACTTACCTCTTCCTGCTACATGTTGGGGTAATGATGGTGAACAAGTGTGCAAAGTTTCAAAGCCATATGTCAATGGACTTTGAAAATATTTGAACTATTGCAAAAATTTAACGTAAATTATAAGTCGAAAAAGGGGCATTATTCTGTAAAAAATGCTTGATACAGTTACCTCCTCCTGTATACAGTTTGGGGTAATGATGGTGAAACAAGTGTGCAAAGTTTCAAAGCCAATATGTTCAATGGACTTTGAAAATATTTGAACTAATTACAAAAACTTTACGTAAATTCTAAGTCGAAAAAGGGGCATAATTCTGTCAAAATGCTTGATACAGTTACTCCTCCTGTCTACAGGTTGGGGTAATGATGGTGAACAAGTGTGCAAAGTTTCAAAGCCATATGTCAATGGACTTTGAAAATATTTGAACTATTAAAAAAAACTTTAACGTAAATTCTAAGTCGAAAAAGGGGATAATTCTGTCAAAATGCTTGATGCAGTTACCTCCTCTTGTATACAGGTTAGGGTAATGATGGTGAACAAGTGTGCAAAGTTTCAAAGCCATATGTCAATGGACTTTGAACATATTTGAACTATTAACATTAAAAAACTTTAAGCATAAGTGGTTACGCCGACCGCAGACGCCAAACGCCGACACTGACGCCGACGCCCGACGCTCGGGTGACTAAAAATAGCTCTATTTATTCTTATCGAATAGTCGGAGCTAAAAATTAACAGAAGCAAACCGATAGTTAAGGTTAATGATTGTTTCAGTAGTAACTAAATATAAATAAAAAATAATTAAAAACTAAGTATGGTTTTCGAGAAGATTCGAGTACATTCGAGTACATTCATAATCATCTTTTTGATAGTATTTTCCGAGGAATACAGTAGACACAAGACAAAAACAGACAATTTCGTAACTAGGTATCTTTCTTTCTCGTTGTTTGGAAGAAATACAATATGTTACTGTTGTTAATTATGGAAATAATGAATTGCCGTAATGTCATATTTTCGTGACGGTATATTAATGACAGTAAAGGAATGCGCACTGCTTTCTTAATTGAGACGTAACACGCTCATGTAATACTACTATTTATTTATTATTTTCAAATAATCCCCAACCCCCCGGCATTGCAGTTCAGATACTAGATTGTTTTTTAAAAGAATTAAAATGCATAATTAATTACACCCATGCAAATTGTGCAGTTAATAATTAAATTTGACAACTTATATATTAGTGCTTTTTTCATCCATGATAACTGATTGTTACTCTCGCCTTGTCTTCGTTGATCTTTTTTAATATATTCTATTGACTGTTTTTATTTCCCCTTTAAAATTGTTTTTTCAGTGTCATATCAATGGTAACCTTCCGACGTTCTCTACCTATTTTATACCATATGGGTGTTCCTCAAAAAAGTATCTTAATTTATGTCAAATCTAGTAAAATTATAATGATTTTTCACAATTGAAAATAAACTAGAAATGTGCCAATAGGACACGGGTGCCCCCACCGCGCCACTGTTCTGTCAATCTTATGACTCTATAGTCAAATATTTTTTTGGAAACTAAAAAAATTTTACTAAGAACTTTAAAATACTGAATAAATCCATAAGCAAAGCCCAAGGTGCATAAGTACACATGCTGACCAACATTCTTGTAAACTTTCAGGCCTACAAGTGAAATATTTGCTTCACATATACGATATTTTAGTCATTTTATGGGGTATAACATTTGCGGACTCTTTTTCTTTCTGATACTTAGAGGGCATGTCTAGAGTCCCCAAAATAGCGTTTGGCATTAAAAAACAAGTAAAAAACAAAAGAAATATCTGTTTTATTTCTGAAAAAGTTATTTCATAAAAAATAATGTGCTGAGCATGTATACAAATGTATATGTAAACAGCGATTGACGTCACAGAAACATCGCCCGACTGCCCTTTGCGTGTCGTAGAGCTTCGACATGTACATTAACAAAAACGGTCCGTACCGGTCTGCGACGAATATTAGTCTGCGACGTGTCATAGAGCGTTGATAAAACGGCGCAGCTGAAATACCATAATTTCGGTTTTGCTCATTAATAATCATGCCCATATTACTGAAAAAAAATCTTAAATAGAACTAAAATGTAAATAAAATTGCTGTTTCAGCACAATTTACAACGTCATCTGTGAAAATAATGCATACAACAACATTGTCATGAATTTCATTTTGCACAAAAATGCAAAAAGTGTTTTGGTCACAGAAAAACGAGATAACTCATTAATATATTAATTTAATTACATCGTACTAGTTAAGTCCCCTGTCTTATGTCACGCCTTATTTTCAAAGCTATTTAGGCTATTGTATCTCACTTGCTGACAGAATCTTTAGAATAATGGAATCTATCATTAAGTTTAAAAGAGGATAGGAAAATTTCAACCAGAGGGTGATCGGTTCTTTCAAGAACGAGCTTTGGCAAGTTCCCGACGGAACCGATTACTCGAGGGTTGGGATTTCCCTTTCCTCTGCCTAACCATTTTTCTCATTCACCTTGACACACAAAGAAACTTTATAAAAAAAATCAATGAAACTACTTCTTATGCACATTACAACCTTGTTTTAAAAGAATATCGTTTGTGATTTTCACCTATTCTGCCTTCCTACGCACCGGTGTTAAAAGCCGATAAATACCCGCTCAAACCGATATCATTTCTTAATAGAAGGTTTGTAAAGGTAAGTTTTTATCTTAAACTAAACATGGCCTACTTACTATCAAACATAAACCAATAAGGGAAAAATATTGTAGAAGGCTCACTTTAAATCATTTCTGTAAAAGTTGATATTTATTGATTATTTGAGTCAGGTGAAAATTTTGTTAACAGACAATGCTGGAACAATCGACATGCTTGCAGTCACAAATCCTTACCACTGAACACAGTGCTCACGCAAACGTAACATAATTTACTTACCACCTCTTTGTTTGATATACTCTGGACATAACAATGCAGTTTTCTCAAGCCGACTCTCAATCTCTTTTGTGTCCTGGCCATTCTCTGCACAAACGATCAGCTCTAATAATTCAGTCTGCAAAGTCTTTTTAAGACGATCCTTAAAATCTGTGTAACCTTTAGCACCTTTGGATATTACTTTTCTCAATATCGTTTCATTCTTATCAGTTGGATCCTTACCCTGTAACATTGTATTTTATGAATAAGATTCATATTTTTTACCTCTATATCAACTTGTTGATAACAGTTTTAATACGTTCGGTAAGCGTTTAATTTTTGTTTCATTTGCTTACCAAGTTCTCTTTTTGAAATAATTTATCAGAAATAATGACATATTGTTAAAGAATATTTCAAATGTAAGTTCTAAGCATGAAATGATTATTTCTCAGGAATTATATTACAATCAGCAATTAAAATTTAAAAAATGCCTAAATGTCACACATGTCATCAAATACTGACAGTTGAATAAAGTAATCTAAATTGCACTGCCTCTAAACTACTTTATATCGTACCTGGATATTCCTTCTGTCTGCGACGTTGAGTAATTCAAAGCCTGTATCACAATCAATTATAGGATCAGGATGCAAATACTTCTTGAGTGCGACGAAATTCTTAATAATGGCTTTTCGGCAAATCTCAATATCAGAAAGACTGTGTCATCTCCAGTTCTTCTTAAATACAGATTGATTATGTATCATTCATTTAATAATCTACATATTATGCAGTATGGTTTGCTTTGACAAGATTAAAGTGTATTGATTATCTATCCCTTTAAAGATGATTCGAGTTACGCTACAAAATATATTCTTATCTTGAAAATATTTTATCCAGGCTTCTCCTTATTTATGTAATTGTACTTTTGCTGCGGGAAACGGACCTGAAACCTTTAAAATTTTGCGTTTTCCCTTTGCCACAGATTAATATAATTTTAAACAACATGAGGGGAATGTGAAAATTATTTTTAATGTCAAAATGACAATTAAAATTTGTAGTATATTTTTTGCATGCTAAAAAAGAAATTGGGCGCCAAACTCGCACCCCAAAATTTTTTATAGGTTAAGCGAAAAAAATAGGGTCCCAAAACTAAAAATTGGGGTTGATTTTTCCCAAAAATGGTTCGTTTTTTTGTATTTTATGGGGGTTAAAATTTGTTATTAAACCCTCCTTTTTCCTTTTAAACCTTTTAAACACATGTATTGCCAAATTTGTCGTGAAATGTGGGTAATTTTTTATTTTCTAACCAAATGTGACCAATGACAAAAAACAAGAATTTTTTTCCCATTTTTCGGGAAACACCTCCTAAGCATAACTTTAAATTTAAGTATTGGTTGTTTCTTCCCTTTTTTCTTTTCCCAATGGAAATGTCTTTTCCAAAAACCTGCTGTGCCTATCAACTTGGGGTGGAAATGGAAAATTTAGGGTGGGAGGCGTTGGGGGGCCTTTAGTGGGAGGCGTGGGTTTGGTCTAGGCGAAAAAAGGGGCCAAAGGATTGAGCTAGTTTTGCCGCCTGATTTAAAAATTTTATGTTTTTCCAAACCCCAAACGTTTTTCTTAAAAAAATAAAAAATTTTGGTTTTCCCCCCCCCCTAAAAATTAAAAAAAAATTTCCTTTCAGCCCAAAAAGGTATTGGTCTTTTAGTTTTTAATCTTAAGTTACTGCTTTTTTTTATGTTAAATAAAACAGTTTTAAATTAAAATTTTTTCACTCCGAATACTTCGGACCAATGCCATATAGTAAGAAACGTTTTGACCCGTTTTTTTGGACACTTATGACCATGATATAGCCAATGCGGACACGATTGTTGGAATTATAGGACAACTTCGTTACACATTTTTATAACTAGTCGTGGTATTGTTTACTCGTCTTGGAAAATTAGTATTAAATCTTTTAAAGATAATTATAAAAGATCATTTTTTCCCTAGTGTATAATATTCAATTGCACAGCGTATATTATTAAAGGAAACGCTTTTTCAAGTTGTGTACATAACATTTTTCTTACTAGTCCAAGAAATCAGTGAAATAATTGTGCACCGGGGAAAAGCATGAAACTTGGCATGGTGGCAAGAAATAGTATTTCAATTCATTTCAGCCTGGGATCCACTGTTTAAAAATCCAAAATTGCCTCAAAAATCCAAGATGGCCGCCAAAATGTACAATATACATGGGACATGACAAAAGGGGGTTTATTTATGGCATTAAAATGATATAATTGACATTGTAGGTCGATTATAATAATGACTTGGAATGTGCTGTAATAGCATCGGAAGAAAATTCAATATGGCTTCAAAATCCAACATGGCCGCCATTAAATGACGTATGTTTTGACAAATTTCCAAGATAAAAGTAATTCTTATGATCAATACTCATCATGCATATAACACAGTAATAAACTGTTATTTCTTGCATAAATATGCACACACAAGTTTCATTCACACAGAAAAAAATTGCATTTATGGATAAAACCATGCGGGCACATTATTTATCTGATGTTTCGAAGAAACGGGACCATATTGTACACAAATGGCGTCAGCTTTACAGTTTGGCTATTGTTTTGCATTCAAGGTTGTTAAATAATAACATAATGGAATAGGTTAAAACCTAATACACTAATACACTCATGTGTGAGCATAAGAGGTCACTGTCATAGACCAATAACCCTATCACCGATTTTGACAGAAATATGGCCCTTTTAGATATACAGATTTTTTTTTTTTTTTTTTTTTTTTTTGGGGGGGGGGGTTCTTGTTTAATTATCAAGCACTAAGAACAGTCGAGCACTCTATGATGTCCTACCAATAGCTCTGATGTGCGTGATTCTGACACCATGCAAAACTACTGATTGCAAAGAAGGCCCCTAGTTGTCTTAACACACAAGTGCGTAAAAATCAATACGAAACCTTTCGTTATGCGAAAAACAACATATCGTAGAATCACCTAATTAGTCGAATACTTCTATCTAAGAATGACTCTAACACAGGTTTTTGTGCATCATCACCTGCAGAAGTTAAATCCTAACCCTGTATGACGAGGGCTGTAAATGTGTCCTCCTGCTTATGAAGAAATTAATGCAAAGAAGGGTGAATAAATCCTCTATTGTATTGCACACATGCACAAAATTTCTAAGCTTATCCGAACCAAATGTTCAGTATGAATTATACTAGTAAGTGTAGGGAAAGGTAAGGGGTTCTTCGAAATCCTGTCTATCATTTTTTAAAAAATGAATTTAGTTTGCAGCATCCTTGTGATTGTCTTACTACAGCTGCAAGTTCTTTTTTCATTAGTAATTTTAGCAGCATCTTTTTTTTTTCAAAGATAACGGAATCAGACTCTAATTATGTTATAATTGTGGCAAGGTCTTGTGACTAAAATTAGTAAATCAGACAAATATTGAACTAAAAGAACATCTTGGCCTTTTCGGTAATCAAACTTAGTGTTTTGGCATTTTTAACACAAGTCATTTGTGACTTTATATGATATCAAATTTAGACTTTACAGCTCTTTATATTTGTTAATTTTGATACGCGATTCCGTCTGTAAGATTGAACTACTCATTTCTGACTACTGTGTGTATCATGCCATTGAATTAAAATGCAAATAGTATGTTACTATGTTTACTGTGATTATATAATTATGCATTGTAAAGATTGGAATCAATTGCAGACCAGGTAAGAATGTTATTTTTATTTGATAATTGAAATCATAATATTTTACCCGACCTGAAATAGCTAGTGTGCGCCGGCCCAAGTTGTAAGTGGTTTTGTGTGCTGAGCGACAGTTCTTCAACAGTTTCGTTTTTCTTTGTATTTGATGGGTTAATTACCTTTTTACTCTCTCCCTTTATGACAATGTGTGCCCCTCTTTCGTTATGTGGAATGACGCCTTTGGTAAAACTAGTCAACACGGTGGCCATGTCCACAAATTGACTTTGTGTATTCCTTTTTTATTTAAATTTTCAGGGACGCACTTCCCGAGCATAATTTAGACACAAATAACTGTTAGTTTTTTACCTTGTCGATTTGCCAACTTGATGTCTTTCTCCAAACACTGCTGCGCCATGTCCGCTTGTTGTGATATAGCTGTTATAGGCGATGATGTACTTGCCCTTGCTGGTAGTGTAGGTGCCCTTGACGTGGACGTATGTGAATAAGGCGATAATGTAGCCGAAGAATTTAACCCATGTTGCTGTGTAGGTCCCCTAGGCGTTATAGGTACTTTATGAGCTGTCGGGGTTTGTGATTTCTTTTGTGGCTTACTTTTTTGTGGCGGCGGCTCGCCATGGTCTTCAAGTCTGGCAGGCGGATTCCTCTTTCGAGCTGAACGTCTCATTTTTGTCTGAAAAAATCAGGCGTTTTACAATTATTCTTTTTTACTATTGAGTATAATGAAGTAGTGATTAGTTGACTAAATGCGGTACTAATTGCTAATGGTGTATTAAAAAACCGACAAGAAAAACATTTAATCGGAAAGCTACATCATTCCCAAACAATCAATTCGTTATATGCCTTTAAAATATTATACTGTATATGAAAAACATCTAAATGCCAAACATTTAAATAGTCATATTGTTTGCGCAACTACAAGTAATGTATTACCGTTAATTACACATTCGTATTTCTTAGAGATATGCTTAATGAAAATGTTGCATTTTTTAAAAAAAATTACACGGTTATGATCTAAATCAACTACAATACATTTGGTTATAAGTTGACTGAATATAATATAAATGTAGGCATGTTGCAAAAGCCTTAAACGAGTAAGTGTCTTATAGTTACTATTTAATCTTATTGTGTTGCACAATAAACGTTTGATTCCGTTTGTATTATTTAGACGCTTTAGTCTAGATTGTAAAGACTGAAATGGAATGACATAGTGGTAATGATGACTAAGTTTAAATATGACGCTTACGACAATTAACGACAAACGCGTTGTATCCGATTAGTACATATATTAATATTTTTGAAGATAATAGTTTACAAGAGCCATATCAACATGGTCATCCCCCGCCGAATGTGTTTGCTCATTGGAAGAATGTATATGTAGTAGAGCAGAATAATTCCATTTTAAGAGGTCTTTTGGTAATGAAAACTGATGGCTGAAGTGATTACAGATTTGAAACATATGTGAACTCTGCTAGTTGAAAACAACAAAGGACAAAAACTGAAAAATAATGCAGGGTAGATTATCATTATTGTGTGATGCACACCTCCTCAGTAAATTCTATCCACCTATGAAGTTTCAAGTTCATACCTCAAATACTTTTTGAGATAAGCTCCAGACAAAATAGTTTGAAAAAGAACAAAAGAAAATAACTCAAATTTATATATTTAAATTATTTCTCCTCAATAAGATCTATCAACTTTTGACATTTCATGTTGACATCTCAAACAATTTTGAGTTATACTCCACTCAGGTGAAAAATTAAGTATGAAAAAGAACAATGGGCAATAACTCAAAAATTATGAAAGGTAGAGTTATCATATATGTGCACTGCCCACTTCCTGAGTCAGATCTATGCACCTATGAAGTTTCATGTTGACAAGTCAAGGGCCTTTTGAGTTATGCTCCACTTGGGTGAAAAATAAAGTATGAAAAATAACAAAGGGCAATAACTCAAAAATAATGAAAGGTAGAATTACCAATATTGTGCACTGCACACCTCTTGAGTGAGATCTTTGCATTTATGAAGTTTTATGTTGATATCTCAAAGGCCTTTTGAGTTATGCTCTGGACAAAAATTAATTTTGAAAAATAACAAAGGAGAATAACTAAAAAATTATGCAGGGTAGAGTTATCATTCTTGTACAATGCAGTTCTCCTTAATGAATTCCACCCACCTATAAGGTTTCAAGATTATACCTCTAATACGTTTTGAGATAAGCTCCGGACAAAATGATATGGAAAATAACAAAGGGCAATAGCTCAAACATTATATAGCAAAGAGTTATCATTCTTGTGCACAGCATTCCTTCTCATTAAGATCTATCCACCTAATTTTGTGCACTGCACAAAGGGCAATAACTCAAAAATTATGCAGGGTAGAGTTATTATTCTTGTGCACTGCACTCCTCTTCAATGAGATCCATCAACCTATGAAATTCCAAGTTGATACCTCAAATACTTTTTGAGATAAGCTCCGAGCAAAATAGTATGAAAAGGACAAAGGGCAATAACTTAAAAATTGTATAGGGAAGAGTTATCATTCTTGTGCACAGAATTCCTCCTCAATAAATTCTATTCACCTATGACATTTCATGTTGACATCTCAAACACTTTGAGTCATGCTCCACTAAGGTGAAAAATTATGTATGAAAAATAACAAAGGGCAATAACTCAAAAAATATGAAAGGTAGAGTTATCATTCGTGTGCACTGCACACCTCCTGAGTGAGATCTATGCACCTATGAAGTTTCATGTTGACATGTCAAAGGCCTTTTGAGTTATGCTCTGGACAAAAATTAATTTTGAAAAATAACAAAGGACAATAACTCAAAAATTGTGCAGGGTAGAGTTATCATTTTGTACACTGCCCTCCTCCTCAATGAGATCTATCCACCTATGAGGTTTCATGTTGATATCTCAAATACTTTTTGAGATATGCTCCGGACAAAAATGTCGGAAGGAAGTACGGTCGTAGTCTATATTATAGTGTTTTAAATTTGAGCATGTTTTTGTTTTGCTCAATTCAAATCCTGATGATCATTGCGACTTGTGCACTGTACATTGGACATTTCTTCACATTTTCAAGTTTAACAGAACTTTTTGTTAACAATTTGATTTCAGCACATAAGTATCTTTATATAAAGATACACATGTAAAAGGCATCGTCTATTTAAAGTTGACATTCATATATATTTAGTAAAGCCCAGTGTTAGTTATGTTTTGATTTATTTGTAATTATCGCCTACGGTCAAAATAAAACATTTTTCACATATATGTTTTATATCAGATTCTTTTCACTTGAAATCGGGTATTTATTTCAATTTAAATTAACAACTGAGATATTGTATTTAAATAGTTAACCATTGTTAAATAATTGATCGACTTCAGCTTGTAAAATGCTTTGAAAATCAAAATTAACTAATGTATATTAATGGTTGTAACCTTTAATTTTGACAAAGACCTGTTTTTATATCATTACGGCCATGTAAGTCATAAGGACAAATGTTCCAAATCATTTCAGGTTTGTTACATTATTTTATGTTTCTTTTCAATAAATCCGACAACTTTCTTTTGCATTCCTTGGTATGCTTATTTGTCAACAAATATTTGAGTTAGTCTTTAGGGGAAATATATGAGACCAAGGACACCATAAGGACATATAACATCCAAAGAAAGCATCCCTGATATAACATTTTTTAAGTCAATGCACTTGTCACAAGTTTTAAAAATATGCTGCCTTACCGAGACTCGACCCGGACCCTCGGAAACTATTCTGCAGCTCAACCAACTGAACTATCAGGCTGCTTACACATCACCTCCCTAAATAGTGGACAGTTTGGAACCATGACATATATCCCTGCTTTATTGAAATTTGTCCTTGAATATGTACAATCACAAGAGCAACAGATACATGTAAGCTTTAAAAGAGAATTGGGTATTACTCCATTATTTCCTTTGGAATTGGGTATTGGCTTCATTTAATTGGGTATATCAAAACTCCATACCCTATGATTTCAAGATCAATTGGGTATTCAATTATGAAAATATGAATGATGGTTTCAATATCAATGAAGTTTAAACTGTTTTAAAAAGAAAATAGGATTAACAATTTACTAGAATTTTTTACAATTGTTTTTTTTATATAAAATGCTCATGTTATATTTCATAATATTTTTAACAAGTTCGTTTTCTGACTGATTTTTTTATTATTTACGATTGTTTTGTTTCAAATCATTTTCCCTTTTGCACGACGCCATATTGCTTTCAAAACTTCTGTTGATCAATACAGGTGGGACCTTCTTATTGACGGTCTCCGCAAAATCAAAGGTTTCTGCCGGTCTGTAAAGACCATCGACCTGAGTAGACAAATCGACGGTGTCAAGCTTTATTGATATGACTTAGTCGGTTTTTGGAGACCGGGGACCGTCGAAGACCGGAGACCGTTGATTAGTTAGCATTGATTCGGGAATATTCGGATAGCATGCATATGGAAATAATTTGTCCAAAACTACGAGCGTACGATAGATTAATTTTGCGGTGATGAAAATGACAATACGCAAGGGTCTTTAAGACAATTGCGTATTTTTTTTCAAATGGGTTTTGATACGCATTCTTAAAAAATCAATTGCGTATTTTATAAAATTAATTGCGTAAACACCCAAATAGGCACCTTATCTGTTGCCCTGAATCACTACAATGTGAATAGGTCTTTTATACCATCGTTTTATATCATCACAGTCCCCTGTGGAATAGGTGATAAAATGAAACTCCAAGTAAATTTTACATTGTTGTATTAAATGTTACAGAGGAGAACTGTATATAGTTTCTGATTACACCAAGTAGAGGAAAATACCCCTGTGGTATTATAATAATCTTAATGATTAATCCTTACAGGCTATCCTAAAAATACACACTGGTGAGGAGGCAATTAATTGAGGGCACCTGCCTAGGTCCACACAACTTTCTAGGCAAACTCACCCCCCCCCCCCCCTCCCCCTTATTCAAAAGCTGTCAAATTTAGTACTGCTACAATGTCTTATAGACAATAATTAAATATTTCACAAAGCAAATAATTAGCTGGAAATACTTATTAATCACAGTGTAAGCCTGACTGAGACTCAAAACAAAGACCCTCAGAATATCATGCCTCAACAGCACTACCGTATGAACCCAGAACACTTTGAATACCATACTGCAGCTCAACCGCATAAACATTTTCTAAATATGCGATCCGCGCTATACATGAACATAGGTAATATCTCCTTAAATAATTGATGAACTGACATAGTGAGATGTCTGTTTATACAGTGTTGGCCCTATGTTGGTTCCCGAAAGTAACTGTGCAGCCTGACTGGGGCTCAAACCTTGGAGGCTTGCATGGACACTTTGAATACCATTCCGAAGCTCTACCCACTGAGCTATCAGATTACTTCAATACCCCTTTCCCTAATCATTGAACAGTTAATACTGTGACACCCATGCCATATTGAACTCCACAAACAATGACCTCCATCCCCTCCCCCTCGGCAGGGCCAATTTTAACCCAAGGGCTTTTATTTGAAAAAACTTGGTAGACACCCATAAGATGTTTCATGCTAAACATCTAAGCTCTAGCTCATTGGGTTTTTTAAAAGAAGATTTTTTAAGTTTTTACTATACACATAAAGTTAAAACAATGACACCCCTGGGGGCCGGGGCCAGTTTTGACCCCCAAGGCTATTATTTGAACAAACTTTGTAGACACTCATTAGAAGATTTTTAGCTCACCTGTCACAAAGTGATAGGGTGAGCTTTTGTGATCGCTTTTCGTCCGGCGTCCGGCCGTCGTCCGTCCGTAAACTTTTACTTTAAATGACATCTCCTCATTAACCACTAAGCCAATTTCATCCAAACTTCACAGGAATGTTCCTTTCGTGGTCACCTCAAAGAATTTATTTCCATGCAGAACTCTGGTTGCCATGGCAACCGAAAGAAAAAACTTTAAATATCTTCTTTTAAAAACCGTAAGAGCTAGAGCTTAGATATTTGGCATGAAACATCTTCTAGTGAGTGTCCACCAAGTTTGTTCAAATAAAAGCCCCAGGGTCAAAATTGGCCCCGCCCCAGGGGGTCATTGATTTTCCCCATATGCATATAGTAAAAACTTAAAAAATCTTCTTTTAAAGAACCCAAAAAACTAGAGCTAAGATATTTAGCATGAAACATCTTCTAAAGAGTGTCTACCAAGTTTGTTCAAATAAAAGCCCCAGGGTCAAAATTGGCCCGCCCCAGGGGGCCATTGATTTTCCCTATATGCATCTAGTAAAAACTTTAAAAAATCTTCTTTTAAAGAACCCAAAGAACTAGAGCTAAGATATTTAGCATGAAACATCTTCTAATGAGTGTCTACCAAGTTTGTTCAAATAAAATCCCCGGGGTAAAAATTGGCCCGCCCCAGGGGGTCATTGATTTTCCCTATATGCATATAGTAAAAACTTAAAAAATCTTCTTTGAGCTAGAGCTAAGATATTTACTATGAACATCTTCTAATGTGTGTCTACCAAGTTTGTTCAAATAAAAGCCCCGGGGTCAAAATTGGCCCCGTCCCAGGGGGTCATTGATTTTCCATATATGCATATAGCAAAAACTTAAAAATCTTCTTTGAAAAAACCCAAATAGCTAGAGTTTAGATATTAATCATGAAACATCTTCTAGTAAGTGTCTACAAAGTTTGTTCAAATGAAAGCCCTTGGATCAAAACTGGCCCCGCCCCAGGGGTGTCATTTATAAACTATATGTGTATAGTAAAAACTTAAAAAATCTTTTTAAGAAATCCAATGAGCTAGAGCTTAGATGTTTAGCATGAAACATCTTCTTATGGGTGATTACCAAGTTTGTTCCAATAAAAGCCCTTGGGTTAAAATGTGTCTCAAATTTAAGGGGAAGCAACTAATGTTTACCAAATTGTTTGTCCTTGTCTGTCTATCTCAGACAGACAATTCTAGCTGTTTATAAATAATTAGGTTATTGGCAGTGTGCTTATCAGGCTATACAGAAACTTTCTTATTATTTTTTTATTATAAAGAGAATGGAATAATGGATATTATAATTAATTTTGTGTGACTGGCTGTATAATATACTTTAGAGTTGATTTCAATTAGTCCATACCTAAAGGTTTCCTGCAACAGGATTCATCCAATAATAATTTTTATGCTCCCCGAAAAATTTCGGAGGAGCATATAGTCGCCGCCTTGTCCGTCCGTCCTTCCGTCTTTCTGTCCGTCCGTCGCCTTTTCTTGTCCGGGACATAACTTTGAAACAACAAGAGGTGTCAACTTGAAACTTTGTAGGTAGATAGATCTCATTGAGTAGGTGTGCAGTGCACAAGAACCGTAACTCTGCCTTGCCTAATTTTTGAATTATTCCCCTTTGTTTATTTTTACACTTTGAACTTTGTCCGGGACATAACTCTAAAAGTATAAGAGGTATCAACATGAAACTTTGTAGGAAGATAGATCTCATTGAGTAGGTGTGCAGTGCACAAGAATCGTAAATCTGCCTTGCCTCATTTTTGAATTATCCCTCTTTGTTTATTTTACACTTTGAACTTTGTTCCGGACTTAACTCTAAAACTATAATAGGTATCAACATGAAACTTTGTAGGTAGATAGATCTCATTGAGTAGGTGTGCAGTGCACAAGAACCGTAACTCTGCCTTGCCTAATTTTTGAATTATTCCTCTTTGTTTATTTTTACACTTTGAACTTTGTCCGGGACATAACTCTAAAAGTATAAGAGGTAGCTAGATATAATTGGATAGAACTGCAATGCTTAAAGAACCTAAACAAAGCCTGGTCTAATTTTGGAGTTATTGCCCTTTGTTCATTTTTTACACTTTGAATTTTACCCGGGACATAACTCTGATATCATCAGGAAACTTATAGATAGATATATCTCATTGAATAAAAGTGCAGTGCAAAAAACATAACTCCGCCTTGCCTAATTTTGGAGTTTTTGCCCTTTGTTCATTTTTTTTATACTTTCCTGTGTCCAGAACCTTCTCGGGGAGCATAAACCGGTTCTTGTTTTTTTTTTTTTGATATTCAGATTATTAATAAAATAAGCTTTGGTGATAGACTGTGGCATCACGACCTCATGGTGATAACAGGCAATTTAAAGAACTTGAAGTGCCACTTTGGATAACTTTGTTAAGTGAAAACCAAGAATTGCCATTCATTTCTATTTCTTCTGAGGCGAGCTTTCTTGACTGCCCCCAACCTCTGTAGGCATTGTATGCACAGTTTTCCCAACTTTCTTCCCCTTTCCTTTCTATTGCAGCCCTCCCTCTTTTTACCAAATGACTGATGTAAATGTTGTCAAGCAGTTTTATTGTGTCGCCTTGAAAAAGGCAACATTTAGGGGTTATTTTTGTCGTTGTCGGCGTCCGTGTCGGCGTCTCCATAAGCTTGTCAGGAACACAAGTCAGTCATTATAAGTCGGATTGACTTCAAACTTGGTATACATGCTTCTTATAATGACCTGAAGTGCAGTGCCTAAGAACCGGTACTCTGCATTTCTTATTTTTTGAGTTATTGCCCTTTGTTAATGTTCATACTTTATTTTTGTCCAGGCCATTTCTCCTAAAGTATAAAAGCTATTGACTTGAAACTTCATAGGATGATAGATCTCATTAAGAAAAAGTGCAGTGTACAAAAACAGGTACACTGCACTTCTTTCTTTTGAGTTATTACCCTTTATTAATTTTCATACTTTTTTTTGTCCAGACCATTTTTCATAAATTATAAAAGCTATGGACTTGAAACTTCATAGGATGATAGATCTTATTGATAACAATTGAACGTGCAGTGCACAGAAACTGCTCTGCACTCGTTTTTTTGAGTTATTGCCCTTTCTTAATTTTCATATTTCATTTTTGTCCTAGCCATTTCTCCTAAACTATACAAGGCGACACATCCAACTCGCGGAGTTCTAGTTTTAATAAACTTGAACAGGGAAGCTTCTGCTCATTACCGGGGCGTCCCCGGGACAATACCGGCATCACCCGTAGCTCAACCGTGGTGAAATCAGTGATGGTCGGGTTGGACGGTGATGAAACCGTGTGTAGACGGGTCTCCAAGTGATCAACCGGGAATACACCGGGTTAGCATCAGCACTTACCCGTTTATAGCCGGTGTTATATTTGGTACTAAAAAACAGGAATGCACCTGGCCTGGGCTTTGTCGGAGATGTGTAAATGCAATTTGATTTTTCAGAAAAAACACCACGGAACACTCCGGATCAACGGTTTAAGACACAATAGCAATACTGTGGCCATTACTGGGACAGTGTAAATGGAGTTTTAATGGCTTAATTTGACAGCCCAATTATATTGCGCTTCGGTTGAAAAATACACCTTGCATGATAGCTAGGGGTGTCATCGATTAAATAGATATCGGTGTATCAACGATCTTAATTATCCGATCCAATATCAATTCCATTTTTTAATATCGGATATCGAATGCACACATATTTCTAGCTAAAGAGACTTCAGCGAACAGGTTTAATAGAACTGATAGATCTGTTTACTGTAGGAAACGTCAAAATAAAAGCGACATATAAAGTTATGAAAGCAAGAAAAAAATTTTTTTTCTAAAATGAAAACGGAAATCAATGCCAAAGTTACCTCCCAGGGTCTCTAACAAATGCTGCCTAATTTCGTTGTAATCCGGCAAGTCTGCTAAGTGGATGGCAAGACCCCTCAATTCAGATTTTAAAAAGGGAAAATGCCAAGAAAAATTTGTCAGTGTTTCTCTATAAAAATTATGATTACAAAATGTTAAACATTAATTATAAGTCAGGCTCTAAACACTATAATTTGCCAATTAAAGCCGGCTTAATTGGAACGGCAAGGAAGGGATTTAGCATGATCAGTAACTTAACTACGTAAAAGCAACAACAACAACTAAAGTAAAATGCTAAAGGCTTTAAACTTTATTAGTCCCCTACCGGTTTACCGGAGGGGACTTTAGGTTTACCCTCCGTCCGTCTGTCCGTCTATCTGTCCGCACTCACAGGAGAGTAATTATGTGGCTAGAGGGACAATAGGTAACTGTTCTTTCTCTTTGATGTTATTCATTCCGTAATGCTTTTATGTGGCTATTTTCTTTTGTGTGGCTAAAAAGAACAATAGAGAGAACAATAGAGTAGCCACATAATTACTGTCCTGTGAGAACGTCCGTCCGTCTGTCCGTCCGTCCACAAAACTGGATCCCGCGATAACGCAAAAAAGACTGAAAATATTTTTATGAAACTTGATATATGGATAGATGGCAGTATGGAGATTATGAACGTCTTTTTCTTTTCTTCCTATGTTGAAAATTCTGGTTGCTATGGCAACAAATAGACTGAAAATATGGCAAATTTTACACATAACCTGGATCCAGTGATAAGTCAAAAAGTACTGAAAATATTTTTATGAAACTTCATATATCGATAGATGGCAGTATGAAGATTATGCATATCTTTTTATTTTCTTCCTATGTTGAAAATTCTGGTTGCTATGGCAACAAATAGACTGAAAATATGGCAAATTTTACACATAACCTGGATCCAGAGATAACGCATATTTAAGTACTGAAAATATTTTTATGAAACTTGAAATATGAGTAGATGGTAGTCTGGAGATTATGCACATTCCTTTTGTTTCTTCCAATGTTAAAAATTCTGGTTGCTATGGCAACAAATAGATTGAATTTCAAGATTTCTGATTCTAGTTTTAACGTTTTTCACTATAAGTTCTTTATTTCTTAAGGTATTTTCTTCAAACTTTAAATATAAGTTTCTAGTCATCAACCACATCATATGTAACAAGGTTTTCAACTCTAGCATAAAATTTATCAGAATTTCCTCCCTTGAACTTAGAATTTTCATGAAAAAAATATTGTTTTTTTAATAACTTCTTTTTTTTTAATGTATCTACTTTAAACTTCATATCTATATTTCTTATTATCACTAAACATTTGTGAAAAAGTTCAATACTCTAGCAAGACTATTTCCAGAATTATGCCCCTTTTGAACTTAAGACTCTTTTAGAGAAATTGGTAATTTTTACTCCAACTTTTTCAATCATTATAGGATTTTCTTCAAACTCCCACATCATAATAATATGACAAGGTTTATAAATTTAGCATCCATATTTTCAGAATTATCTCCTCCTTAAACTTTGAATTTTTCTCATTCATTCTCTCATTCATTCTTTTCACTTTCTTTTACTTCAAATTAAAAAAAAAACATTCATTATCAACACCTGCATTACTAATTGTTCTTTGTTACACTCACATCATGTATGACGTCTTGCGTCTTTATTTCAAGAGTTATCTCCTTTTTAAGATTGTTTCTTTTAAAAATGTTATATTTTGATTACAGGGATGTTTAAAGAAATAACTTTACGAGAGTGTCCTTCAGTCCGTCTGTCTGTCTGTACATAAAAAAACTGTTTCCTGTGATCATTTTTTTTAAAGAACTTTTTCAACAAATTAGAAACATAAGTGGAATGGCCCTTCAGAATGTTGCTGGGGTGTTCTAACCGGTAGGGGACTTATGGATTGCTTGCAATACTATGATAATTGCTTGTATTTACTAGTCATTACTTTTCATTTATAATAGCTATATGATAAAAAAAGAAACAAATTGTTCAGTTTTCATAGTTTATCTTTTTTGCATCTGTCTAAATATAACTGCTTTGTCAGTGTCCTTGAAAAGACTTAAGAGCTAAAATTAAGCCTGGCAATCGATATATCGCTGTATCGCCGATAATTCATTACCGATATATCGATACAAAAATCCTTATCGATGACACCTCTAAATTGATAGCCAATGAAAATTGAACAACCCATGGTCTAATTTCTAATTATAGAAATTATGTATGAATGCATAAGCAAATATAAAGTCATTGAACGAGGAATTGGCTTGTTAAATCTATTCAAAGAGCGTAATCACAAGGTTGAATATTAAATCAATCGGTTTTATAAACAACTGGTATGCGATCTTTTTTCCATTAGCTATTGAGAAAAAAACACTTGATTTAACGTATGACGCTTGCTGTCAGACACATGTATCATTTGAATATAATTTGATACTTCAAATGATCAAAAGTATAAATTGTGTAATTGTTTTGTTTTTCTTCAAATTTCTTTGTCATAACTTTACATTTAAAATGCACAAAACTAATAATATAACATTGTTTTATCGCTCAAATTATCAGTTTTGTTACAATATTCTTAACATTGAATGTACTAAAGAAAATTTTAGAGTAAACATTTTTGCAGGTCCAATAGTTCATTCATTTATTCATTCATTCATTCATTTATTCATTGAACGATTTCTGCCAAATTATACGATTTTATAAATAATAATTATTTTGTTTTCTTTAACTATAGTAGCTGTACAATAAAATGAAGAAATAGTGGTCTAACTCCCATGCATTTACATGTTCTAACTCCCATGCATTTATATGTTTAACTGTTACCAATAGTAACATCTCAAAGTTTATAGTTTGCTTTTTTGGTCTATTCTTCGTATTTGTTGTAATTAATATCACATATATAATCTATTTATATTTAAATGGCTACAAAAACATCATTATGAAATATCAAATTAATTTAGAAGAAAGTAAGTTGTTTTCAATCGCAAAATGCTTTGTTGCGCCGTTATTATCAACGGCATGTATAATCAACATCATCATCATCATCATCATCATCAAAAGCATCATCATTATTTAAATCATTATCATCATCATCATCACCACCATATCATCATTAAATCTCTTCGAAGATTTACATTTTTTTTGAAAGCTGTATGCGGCGTACATGTAACACTGCTATATACAACGTTATTTGCGAGTTCATGTGTATAAGAAACAAATTTATGATATATAATAGAAAATTAACACCAATACGGCAAACTTCATGTTAATACGCGTCTGATAAATAAATAAATGACAATAAACAAATGGAAACATAGATTAATAAATCAAAGAAATTATCAAAATGCGAAGAAGTTCAAATACGTTCTTCATTTAATGTCCATTTTATATTCCCCTATATTTTTCAATAAATACTTACAAAGCGAAAAACTTATTCAATTAATTCAATGATATTTTGGAAAATAAAGGTCACGTGATATCATGATCAATACGTCGTAGTTAAATCGTCTGCTATAGTGCGTGGTTAAGCGTATGTACGTTGGTAACAAATGGATTGTGAACCATGTCGGGATATTGCAATAGAATGGAAAAATACACAACCTTACTGAATATATACATTACAGTAAACTAGATACGGTTTCATCAAAGATAGTTAAGCTACTGTCTATATACCCTAGCACCGGCTCGATTAAATGGTAAAACTTTGCAATTAGAGCATCCATGCAAAGATGTGGGTATACGGCTGTGATATTAGAGCCTTCAGCATGAAAATAATGATAACTAAAAATCGAAATTTTAAAAGAGTATCAGACGTTATAAGCCTTTATAACTTTTGCAACTTTTGCAACGCTTATAAAGGAGATGCACAATATATTTGTTTCTCAAACAGTCACCTCATTGAAAAAATCGCCAATCAAAATGAAACATTCTACACAGTCATTTCAAGAAAGAGTTAAAAAAAACGCTGTCATCAATGTTCATTTTATCCCCTCCCCGTTTTGTTTCAAGTTTCCCAGTTAATAAGAATTATTAGTTTTGCGACTCACGCACATAGCACGCAACGTACAATATTTGTACAACTATTTTAATTATTGTCAAATTAAATCCGCTCATCCAATCAGATCGCGAGTTACAACACAGGTGTCAGATAACAAAAATACCATGAAACAGATAAAAATCGATAGAATATCGGTAGAAATTGCATTTTGTTCTAAGTCAAGGCAAAACAGAATTCCACAACCGTGAGGCACAAAAAAATGGCGTCTTGATTTAGATAAGGAAAAGAGACTTCTCCCTATAGATATGAGAGCAACAACTTTCCTCCTGTACTTTATTATAGGTAGGCACGATGCAGAAGTATACATGCTTTTGATATTTGTCTGTCGAAAAAAATCCAACATTTTCATAGCCAGGTCTGAATGAAAACTGTACATCAGAAGTGTTCTCACTGTTTTATAGCGTTAATCGGAAAAAGCCCCTCAATTAAAACACACAAAAAATAATTAAACAGTGCTCTCAGACTGTTAGACCAGATATTTAGCTTCACAAACCGTTTAATTTGGAAAAATCGATTAAGTTATGATTGAGAAATAAGTGAACCCGACATAAACATTTTTACTTTCGTTTTCGTTGTTTTGAGGGGCTATTTCCGGTGAACGCTGTACAACGGTGAATACCATGACTTTTATTTAGAACATGCAACGACTATAACATGTAACATTTTTATTTATGTATCAAATTGAACCATTTTTGGCATATTATTTCATTTTATTATGAAAAAAATATAGTATGGAGAAAAAAACCTTTATGATCTTTAAGTCATATTCGGTATTTTCTGTCTTTCACGGATATGACTTTTATAGAAAACGCAACGAATATAACTTATAACTTTTTTATTTATTGACAAAAATTAACGATATTTTGCATGTAAACTCATTTTATTATTATAAAACATCGCATTGAAAAAAAATCATAAAAAATAATCAATTAATAAAATATAAGTCATATTCGGTATCTTCTGTCCCGCAACGGATATGTCTTTTATAGAAAACGCAACGAATATAACTTATAACTTTTTTATTTATCGACCAAATTTAACGATATTTGCATGTAAAAATCATTTTATTATTATAAAAACATCGTATCGGAGAAAAATTCATAATAAAAAATCAATTTATAAAATATAAGTCATATTCGGTATCTCCTGTCCGCCACGGATATGACTTTCATAGAACGTAATTCGAATATAACATATAACTTTTTATTTATGGACCAAATTTAACGATATTGTGCATGAAAAATCATTTTATTATAATAAAACATCATATCGAGAAAAGTTAATAAAAAAAAAACATCAATTTATAAAATAAAAGTCATATTTGGTATCTGAACGTAATTCGAATATAACTTATAACTTGTTTATTTATGGACCAAATTTAACGATATTTTTGCATGTAAAATCATTTTTTTTTTTATCCCCTCACAATACAAAACCTTTTTTTTTTCAAAAACAAAACAATTTAAAAAAAAAAATTTTTTTTTAAAAAAATTTTTTTTTATTTTAAAATAAAAGTTTTAAAAGTTTTGGTTTTTTTTTAGTCCACCGCCCGGGGAAATTTTTTTGGGCTTTCTATTTCAGGGGCGGAATATAAAGTAATTTTTAAAAATTTATTTTTCGGTTTTTTCTTCTTTTCCCTCGTTTCTTTTTTAGAACTAAAAGAATTTTTTAACATGTAAATTTTTTTTTATTTTTTTTTTCAAATTTGGGAAAAAATTTTTTTTGGGATATTTTTTTTTTATTATTTTTATTTTGAAAAAATATTTGTATGGAAAAAAAAAAGGGAAAAACCATTTCCTTTTTTTTGATTTTTTTTATAAGTCATATTCGGTATTCTTTCTGTCTTTCACGGATATGACTTTATTAGAAAACGCAACGAATATAACTTATAACTTTTTTTTATTTATTGACAAAAAATAACGATATTTTGCATGTAAAATCATTTATTATTATAAAACATCGTGTCGAAAAAAAATCATAAAAAAATAAACAATTTATAAAATATAAGTCATATTCGGTATCTTCTGTCCCGAAACGGATATGCCTTTTATAGAAAACGCAACGAATATAACTTATAACTTTTTTATTTATCGACCAAATTTAACGATATTTGCATGTAAAAACATTTCATTATTATAAAACATCGCATCGAGAAAAATTCATAATAAAATAATCAATTTATAAAATATAAGTCATATTCGGTATCTCCTGTCCGCCACGGATATGACTTTCATAGAACGTAATTCGAATATAACTTATAACTTTTTTATTTATGGACCAAATTTAACGATATTTTGCATGTAAAATCATTTTATTATAATAAAACATCATATCGAGAAAAGTTAATAAAAAAATAACCAATTTATAAAATATAAGTCATATTTGGTATCTCCTGTCCGCCACGGATATGACTTTAATAGAACGTAATTCGAATATAACTTATAACTTGTTTATTTATGGACCAAATTTAACGATATTTTGCATGTAAAATCATTGTATCGTCACATACAACGTATCAAGAAAACATCATAAAACAAAAATTAAATTTATAAAATAAAAGTCATAGTCGGTATCTTCAGTCCACCACGGATATGACTTTTATACAGAACGTGCAATATATGTAACTTACAAAGTCATATTCGGTATCTTCTTTCTACTACGGATATGACTTTTATTTAGAACATGCAACGAATAAAACATGTAACATTTTTATAAATGTATCAAATTGAACCATTTTTTGGCATATTATTTCATTTTATTATGAAAAAAATATCGTATGGAGAAAAAACCTTTATGATCTATAAGTCATATTCGGTATCTTCTGTCTTTCACGGATATGACTTTTATAGAAAACGCAACGAATATAACTTATAACTTTTTTATTTATTCGCAAAAATTAATGATATTTTGCATGTAAAATCATTTTATTATTATAAAACATCGTGTCGAAAGAAATTCATAAAAAATAATCAATTTATAAAATATAAGTCATATTCGGTATCTTCAGTCCGCAACGGATATGCCTTTTAAGAAAACGCAACGAATATAACTTATTACTTTTTTATTTATGGACCAAATTTAACGATATTTTGCATGTAAAATCATGTTATTATTATAAAACATCGTATCAAGAAAAAAGTAACAAAAAATAATTACTTTGTAAAATATAAGTCATATCCGGTATTTGATATGCGGATATGACTCATATCCGGTATTAAGACATACCGTAAACTCGGATATAAAATAATATAATTATATATTAAGCTCCATGTTGTCATCCACTAAACACCCTCCATAAAATAGTAACGAACACATGTTCACGCTTGTGACTGAATTTGTGCGTCTACACTTAACTTCAAAAGTTTAACTTTGGAAACCTAAAGTGACCGGAAAAAAATGTCATCGAATATCCCAATGATATATGTAACTGTTAGTAACAAACAAGCAAACAAAAATACGACATCAGTTTTTCTATGAAAAAACTTGAAAAAGATAACAAAATACAATTCAAATCAGCTAAATAAAAAATGCATGCTAGATAATTATAAAATTAAAATTTAATACTTACGGAAAAGTGTCTTCTTTAACTGTTTAATCCATGGAAATTGTACACACGGTTCATCTTTAAAATGTTTACATTCCAAATGTTAATATAAAACAATTAAAAACAATCCAGTCAGCAAATAGTATGAGTCATAAGTTTCGAGGCTATTAATATTCGCAGCCAATGAAAATTCAACAACTCATACAATTGTCTTTTATAATTACGTATATCGTCCCAAACCGGACTCTTTAAAGCTGTATCCGACGTTTTGATAAATTTTTTAAGCTACACTCACAGTTTAAAACATTCAACGATAAAATAAATAATAAATACGCTGTGATTTGGACGTTACACTTTTGAAAAACCTGGATCGATAAATTTTATGTGTATAAATACGACCATCCCCCCGCAGACTCTTTAAACGGTTTGAAATACGGTGCCCTTTCTGGGCAAAAAAAGACAGCATTTAACTTTAAATTTTTATTTCCGTTGCCCTTTCGTATTTACATTCTCGAATATTCAAGGTTGAAATTGTCGCAAGCTTAACTTAATCCTCGTGAGATTCAAATGTAAAAATCTTCGCAAGATTTATCACTGTATATAAAATATTTTTCCATATACCCAACAAACACCCGACGTTGACTCAACTTTGGATCAACGTTGAATTTTGGTCGCGACGTCGGTGACCTTCATACAACGTCAAATCGACGTTAAATCCCCGGACGTCTAACAGACACTTCATTTTTTGACGTCGACTCGACGTCGGGTTTTGGTCGGGTATCTGACAATAGGTTGAATTTAATTTTATGAAACCAATATATATATAAATGAAAGCATAAACAGCGAGAATGTTAAAGTTTAAGTTTTAGAAAGGGAACATTTTTTAAATTTTATATATTTATTTTCTCCATCAAAACAACAGTATCAACGTGGGTGGCTAACGTACGATATTCGATAGTGGGCGCTCCTTGTAAACGGATAGTCGCAGATCAGTATGAAATATATTTGCTCTATTTCGTTTTTAAATAAATATCTTATCTCCTCGAATTAGTGTAAGAAAGTGTTTATATAATTTACAATATATTGTTTGTCAAATTGCTTGTTGTAAGTTAATTACACTATATATGAACACACCCAAGTGTGTCGGACCCTTTGTTAAAAATGTGGCAAATTTTAAGGTTCATTATCATTTATCTATTAACATTAATCAATACAAATTTAAATATTTTTGAAATATTATTATTTGAAAGGGCCCCCATTTTACATTGTTTATAATTATATGTATAAATAAAAGTGAATTTCGTCGAATTGAAATTAGTGCACGAATATTCCGTGCGAGACCTTGAACTACTAAAAGGCTACATTACTTTTGCCGCATTAGTATGGCTAAATTAGTTTGGCCACATTTGTTTGGTTACATTAGTTTGGCTACATAAGTTTGGCTTCATTAAGTTGCCCACAATAGTTTGGCTACATAAGTTTGGCCACATTAGTTTGGCTACATTACTTTGGCTACATTAATTTAGCTACATTAGTTTGGCTACATTAGTTTAACCACATTAGTTTGGCCATATTAGTTTAGCTACATTAGTTTGGCCACCTTAGTTTGGCTACATTACTTGGGTATTTCCCCAAAATTAAGATTGAACAGACTTGATATCGTCTTAATTTCTGATGCTGAATTCCTTCATGCCTTTCCGTAACTTTCCTGTATTTAACAATTTGATTTTGACTATGACTTTTTCTAGGCTTGTTGAAAATAGAATGACACGTTGGTTTATTTTTGTTATAATGATTGAAGTATCTGACTACTTTATCTTAAAGGTTCTAGCAATTAAGATAGTTTGCATCTTTCTAAACAATTTTTCTGAATGAACTACTGGACCTGCCCATGATAATAAATCATACATCGACTCTATGTTCCTTTGTAATGCCTTTTTTTTAATCTAAAATTCATTCATGAATAAAACTACTCAGCAATACACAACTATATATTGAATGAATGAATTATTTTATATATGCAGAAAGAGCTTCATACTGGCAAGTGCTGTTTAAAGGGGCGCAATACAATTATCATATCAATGTTATGTTGGAGAAGTTATTCATGACACTTCTGTTGTAAATGAATCGTAAAGCAGTGCATGACTTAATGTTCGTTTGTATGATTTGTGTCAACTCAAGGTTATGAAATTATTGTCGTTAATACTAATGCACTTATGTCCGACATTTCTCGAAGGATTTTGACCAAACTTTCATAGAAGCATTGTCATTAAGTGCCCTGGTGCATATTGTCGGAGTTTTGGAATCGAATAATTTTGTAAATGTTCGTGAAGTTGGCAGCCTAACAGCCTGAAGTTTGCAGCCTAGCAGCCTGAAGTTGGCAGTCTAGCAGCCTGGCAGCCTAGCAGTCTGGCAGCCTAGCAGCCTAAAGAAAACTAAGAATAGTACAAACATGAAAACCGTCGGAAATACATTAGAAGCACTTCTTTAGATCATTCCACGCCTTTTTCAATATCGTGATCTTTATTTTTTTTAAGATGTTGAACTTTATCGTAAAATAATTTTTTCATTCTGACGCTTCGAAAATTGTGAAGTTAGCAGCCTAGCAGGATAGTACGAACATGAAAACCGTCGGAAATGAATCGGAAGCAAATACTTAGACCATTCCACGTCTTATTTCAGTATCGCGTATATTTTTTTCTGTGCGCAACTGCTTTTGTCCAAATTTTCACAGAAGCTAGTATTCTAGTGCCCTGTCGAATGTTGTCACGTTTTGTGACTCGATGATTTTACCTTATTATGGCGCTTTGTTTTGCTTTTTGTTGTTGTTGTTTTTCTTTAAATGGAATATAATATCTAGTGTTATATCCTTTGATCACTACACCATTAAACAAAACTTTATATTGTTATTGAGCGGAAACCATCTGTTAAGGCCACTGTTACTAAAACTAGAAAAATCTGTCTAGAGATTGATTGCTTTTGCCCCCAGTCCCCCTACTTAGGGTCAAGTTCAAGGTCTCTGTTACTGAAAAGAGAAAATCGGTGTCCGATCAGTTACTAAAGTTTGGAAAGGGATATTTCGATGAAACCTGGTTTATAGCAAGCTTATGAACGGATGTATCTTCGTTTTGCTTTTTGGGCCCCCCTAGGGCCAAGGTCAAGGTCGTTGTTACTAAAAATCGAAAATCGGTTTGTCAGAATAATCATGAAGTTTATATGTAGATATGTATCTTATAACGAGTTAATATTTCCCTACAGTGATATATTATTGTAGATGAAACAACGAGTTTTTAGAGCTTGGGCTCGCCAGGTGTCTTGTTACGTATAAAAGACGTATACGTGAAAAGATATTTCATATAAGTGGCTGATAAATGATGTGTGTTTGTTTTGGGTGTAAATAATGATCAGATTTCTTTGTTTTGGGTGTAAATAATAATCAGAGTTTGTTGTTTACATGTATATATTGATTTGAGATAGAAAAGGATAAAAATACCTAAAAAAAAAGATAGTGTTAACTAAACAATTACATGCTAGTTTTCCAACTGAGAATATTTCACTTTTATGTCAGGCGGTGCTGCCCAGCCTCCATATCTTGGAAATTGGTTCTAGTATTTATTACTAAATCTTTTCTTAGATTAAATAACATCAAGGCAGACATTTTCCTCCTGACAATTTGGGGGCTCGTCCGGGATATACTCTTTAAGTTGGAATCTTTTCTGGCAAAATATTGTTTGTTAAACTTTGATTAAAATTTTGTTTAACTTTAAATCATTTACGATCTGTTTGGTAAAATGTAGCAGTGTAAAATGCTGTTAGGCAAAAATCGATAAATCTGTTGTAGTGTTTATACAAGTAAACTCTCTGTACAATAGAGTTTAAGTAGAGAGTTATATGTATAGAAGCGGTGACGGGCTGTGTTTAAAAGTTTATGTATACTGAAGAAGTTATTGCATTTTAGCAGGAGAGCACCCTTTGTTGAATACTGTTTTATACGGTAATAGAATTAAGTGGTTTTTGGGAGACATTTGTTACGATAGTTTGAATCATTGTGTTAATAAGTTTATATCGATGATAAAGATATAACTTATAATTTGTTGAGGTTATAAACATTAGTAGTTGATTAAAGTTTATAAAACCGGTGTCAGTGGGTGATTATTCATAAAAGTGTATGTAATAGTTGAATAGATAGTTTTTGCTACCGGTGCTCAGTTGGTTGTTTTCTTAAAGTTTACATAGTTGTTAAACACTACAGGGAAGATTATTATCAGTTCCCTGGTTGTTACTGTTTGATACAAGTTCATTGCCGGTGCCCGGTAGGTGCCATGCTATATAGAGATTAGATTTGGAAAAAACAATTGTCGGTGCTACAGGGGTACACCATTTTGTTGAGTAATAAGCATTTACTTAACGGGTTTCGTAGAAGTTGATTAATTTATTGAATAGTAATCTATTATTAAGTAATTATGGATTATGATAAATGGGTATCATTGGGAGAGAGGCTTGGGTTTGAAGGACGGGGAGTTACGTGATTATGTTCAAAAGAAAGAATCAGAATATTCTTGATAGAGAAGAGAGAAATATTAGACGTGAAGAAGATAAACGGCGATTTGAGGCCGAGCGTAAAGCAAAAGAAGATGAACGTGAGGAAGAGCGACGGCGATTTGAGGCAGAGCGTTTAGAAAAAGAAGCTGAGCGTGAGGAAAAGAAACGTTTATTTCAAGCTGAAGTAGAGATTTTAAAAATGAAGAGCAAGAAATAGAATTTAATGAAGTTAAAAATTGAGGCTGGGGATCGCCTTGATACCCCACCTAGCACCGGTTTGAGGCCAAGATTGCCTAAATTTGAAGAGTCAACAGATGACATAGATGCTTATATAGAGCGTTTTGAAAGATTCTCTATCAGTCAAGGATGGAAAGAAGATACATGGGCAATAAGCTTAAGTTCGTTATTAACGGGAAAAGTCTTGAAGTTTACACTAGTATGCCTCCTGAGCAAGCATCAGACTATTCAGAATTGAAAACAGCAGTTTTGAAAAGATACCAATTAACAGAAGAGCGGTTTCAGAACGAAATTTAGAGAGAGTAAGCCGGAACAAGGGGTAGACTTCAGAAAGCTCCTTTAGGTGAAATGCCTATTATTGATACTCCGTTCCAGAGAATTGCGGTTGATTGATAGGGCCAATAACGCCTGTATCGGAAAAGGGAAATAGGTACATATTAACTGTAGTTGACTATGCTACACGTTACCCAGAAGCTGTTGCTTTACCAAGAATTGAGACTGAAAATATAGCTGAAGCATTGTTAGATATTTTTGCAAGAGTAGGTTTCCCATCGGAAATACTTAGTGATAGGGGAAGTCAGTTCACGTCACAACTTATGGAAGAAGTTTGTAGACTTGTATCACTGAAACAGTTGTTTACAACCCCTTACAATCCAAAATGTAATGGTCTTTTTGAGAGAATGAATGGTATTTTAAAAAGCATGTTGAAGAAAATGTGCCAAGAACGACCTAAGGATTGGGATAGATATTTGTCTGCGGTTCTCTTTGCATACAGAGAAGTCCCTCAGTCAAGTACAGGGTTCTCACCATTTGAACTTCTATATGGAAGAACTGTTAGAGGTCCCATGCAAGCACTAAAAGAATTATGGACAGAGACAGAAGTACCAGAGACACGTAATACTTATGAGTACGTACTAGATTTGAGAAATAGATTTAGAACAAACATTGCAAGATTGCTAGAAAGAAATCTCAGCAACTCACAAGAAGAGTAAAAACATCATTATGATAAGAAAAACACGACCCAAGAAGTCTTAAGAAAAGGAGAGACCCAAAGTTTTATTGCCTCCTGCCTTTCAACCACACAATTTAAAACTGATGTTACAAATGGAAAGGGTCCATTTGTTGTAAGTGAAAGCAGTTAACATGTTTGACTACAAAGTTAAAGTAGGTGATAGAATTTGGGATGTACCACATAAATCTTCTGAGAAATACGAAGAACGCAGAAGATAGAATTTGTGCGAGTGTAGCTGTAAAAGAGCCGAAAAGAAATTTGATGATACTGGGGTAGTTTGATGATGAAAATCTTTTTAGAACTAGTAGACACACAGGGTTGAAGAGACGTACAGAGATGTTAATGTAAATGATCAATTAAACACTTGAACAAAAAATCAGAAATAAATGCCGTTTGGCTTAAAAAATTTGAGGATATTTTTACTGATGTTCCTGGAACTAAGATCTTTGAGTCTCACAAGATTGAGTTGACTGACGAAAACACCAATTCGTGTTAACAATATACGATACCATATGCAAAAAAGGACACCGGTAGAGGATGAAAATTAAGAGAAAAATGCTTGAAATGTTGGTATCCATTGAACCAGCAAATTTTCTGATTATAATTCCCAATTGTTTTGGTTTGGAAGAAAAAGGATAATACAAACCGCTTTGTTTAAATTTTCAGGACGACTCAACTCTGTAACAAAGGGTTTTGATACAGAACCAATGGGTAATGTTGAGGATGTGATGCGGAAACTTAAAGAAGATTTAACTTCTTCCACGAAAATTTGATTGACCAAAGGTTTTTGGCAAAATAGCCCAATTTGAAGCAAAATCAAAAGACAATCTCACACATTTTTTACAACAGAAGGGGAGTTACCAAAGGGTTTCTTTTGGTGGCTTCTGGTTTCAACATTTTTAATTTGAATGATGCGGAATTGCTTTCCCCGGGGTTTTGTCTTGGCTATTTGACGATGTGCCTTTTTTTGGAAAAAAAAAATTAAAAAGGGGGTTTTTTAAATGGGGGGGTGAAAAACATGAAGATGTTGAGGGGCAATTGTTCCCAAGAAAAACGAAAAAAGCAAATATCCCCAGTTAAGGGCCCTTTTTAAAAGTTAAAGATTGGATTTTAAAATATTTCCCCTTTTTCCCCGGTTTAATTTTTTTTGGCAAAAGGGCAAAAGGGAAATGGAAGATGACAAAAATTTGTCCCAAAAAAAAAAAGACGCTTGCGACCAAGAGTCAAAGAAGCAAATTTAGATCGTTTTGGTCCCAGCTGGTACTACCGAAAAAATTCCCTTGCTTCCCTTTGGGAGAAATTGCTTCACCATTGACAGATCTTACGAAGAAAGGACACCAAAAAAAATCATAATTTGGGAAAACCCGAAAATGGGGCCTTTTCGAACCCTTGAAGCAAAATACCGACACCCAAAAACCCAAAACTACGACTTTTCCCGACTTTTCAAAAGTTTATTTGTTTTTTAAAAGTGTTTCCTCAGATACCCGGGGTTGGGCTCACTTCTTCCCAACCCTTTTTTTGATGGTTTTTCTTCCAATAGCTTTTCGGGGTAAATAAGGGAAAATTTTTGGAAAAAGAGAAAAAAAAACCTACTCGGTTTTTCGAAAAGGAATGATTTTCGATGGTTTTGGGAAAAAAAAATTCAACAAGTATTTTTAAAGGGAAAAAAATTTGAGGGTACATACCCGACCCTGCTCCTTTAACGTTTTTTCAGAAAAATTTAAAATTGGGGAATGGGGCCCTAAAAGGGTGGGATTATTTTTACAGAAAATTTTTTAAAATTAAAAATAGTAGCTGTGAAAAGGGAAAAGGGCAAAAGGTTTTGTCAATTTCCTAATTTGGAAAATCGATACTTGAAAAAAGGGAAATTTTAGATTATTTATTTTGTTTTAAAAAAGTGGAGTGTTTTCTTGGGGTAGGGGCGGTTTTAAAACAGAAGTTTAAAAAGTAGATATGTATCTTTTAAAAGAAATTAATTTTTTCCCTACAGTGATATAAATTTTTGTAAAATGAAAAAACGAGTTTAAAATTTTTTCAGGTTTAAAAAAAATTTTTTTGTAGAGTGTAAAATCGTTTAAAAACCCGTCGCTTTTTATGTATACCCTGTTTAAAGGCCCGGTTTGTTTAGCTAGAAAATAGCGCGTTTTGGGGAGGGATTTTTCATCAGTTAGGGGACACACGCTTATAAATGTGAGGGGGTTTTTTTTTTTAAAATTGGGGGTTGTTGGGTTTTTAAGAGAAAAATTTTTTTGTTTTTTAAGTCAGTTTTTTGGTTTGTTTTAAGTGGTTTGAATTTTAATTGAGGGGGGCTTAATTTATCAGGGTTTTTTTGGTTGGTTTTTTTTGGTTTTTTTGGGTTTTTGAGTATAATCTGTTTTTTGGATTTTTAATTTTGGTTGACCCTTTTGGTTTAATGTTTGTTTATATCCCAAAATTTATTTTTGTTATTTTTTTTGAGGGGTTATGTAAATATTGGGTTTCTTTAGGGTTAAATTGTTTTTTGGGGTGCTGATTAGATTGTGTTTAGTTAAATATTGTTGGGGAAAGTTTGTGGTTTTTAAACCATCTTGGTTGAAAAAATCATTTTTTTGTGTTTTTCGTTTTTTTGGTATTTTTTTTGTTGGTTTTAAAAAGTTGTTAGACTTGGGGCCCCCCCGGGGGTCTGTTAAAGTATTTAAAAAACGTATAACCCTTTAAAAAAAATTTTTTATATAAGTGGGTGATAAATGATGTGTGTTTGTTTTGGGTGTAAATAATGATCAGATTTCTTTGTTTTGGGTGTAAATAATAATCAGAGTTTGTTGTTTTTACATGTATATATTGATTTGAGATAGAAAAGGATAAAAATACCTAAAAAAAAAAAAGATAGTGTTAACTAAACAATTACATGCTAGTTTTCCAACTGAGAATATTTCACTTTTATGTCAGGCGGTGCTGCCCAGCCTCCATATCTTGGAAATTGGTTCTAGTATTTATTACTAAATCTTTTCTTAGATTAAATAACATCAAGGCAGACATTTCTCCTGACACGGTTTTCCGGTCAATAACGAGAGATTAAAGGAGAGATATCTCAATGAAACTTGTGTGTAAACGTCTCTTTGGGATTGCTTTTTAGGCATCAGGGTCAAGGTCAAGAGATCACTGTTACTTAAAATATAAAAAAAATAGGTTTTTTTGTCCCAAAAATAAGAAAACTTTTTTCTATTTCTAGAATGTTAACATAGGGGAAAAAATTATTTCCCAAAGAAACCCTTGGGTTTAAAGGTTTTTTAAATCTCCCAAAAAAAAGAAAAAATTAGGGTTTAGGGTTTTTAAAAACCCCCCGCGTGGTTTTTTGGAAGGGGGTTAGAAAACGTGATTTTTTAATTCGCAGGGTTTTTCCCCTCGGGCGTGGGTTGACCCCGGGAATATGCTTTTTTCAAATTTGGTAAATTTTAGCCGCGGAGAAAGGTTAAAAAACCCCCAGTTTTTGGTTTTTTAACTCTCCCAGGGACCCAAAAAGGTTTTAGGAAAAAATACCAAAAACCCCCATAAAGACTGAAATCTGTTGGGGAAAAAAGGGTAAAAAAAGGAAACAAAAAAAAAAAAAAAAATAGGTTAAAAAAAGGGGAGAAATTTTAAAAGGTTTAGACAATTAAAACATTAACCTTGAATATAGCAAGCTTATGCAAAGACCCCACTTGGGTTTAGGCCCTCCCCCACCAGTATTAAAGTCAAGATAATATTTTATACTTTCTTATTTCTTTTGTTTCTTCATTATTTATAATTTATGTTTCACATAGCACATAGTTACCTTGTACCTTTTGTTTTTGTATTTCAAGTTATTTCAACTACAACAAAACTGTCTACATTGGTGATAATTGAAAACCTGGTTTTCGTGGCATTGTCGTTTATTTTCTTCTTCTAAGTTGTGATACGAGAGTCTTTGTTAATTTACAAGAATGATCTCAATGACAAGGAAAATATTTGCAATATAAGGCCTCCGGTCCAAAAGTAGTCAGTCATTAACTTATAAATATAATGCCTTTTTTTAATGCTTAACGATATATCATATGGAATTGAAATCCATTTAAGTTGCGCTTTACTGGTATTATGTAATTACAGAGCAAACATAAACTTAAAACCTGTAGCAAGTAAAAGTTATTTACAAAATATTAAAATCAGAAAAATATTACATTTTCTTAAAGTTATGCATTTGTCTATAGCTGCAGTAAAATCATTTACAGTTCCCATTCAAATAAATGATACATCAATTTTTAAAGAGAACTACTTATTATTTTTTTGTTACAAAACTATTCATGTAACGAAAAACTGGCTCAGTGGGTATGTTCTGCTATGTTTTTCTAAGTGAAAGGCAAGGAAAGTTATCAATATTTTAACATGCAGCAATAGAGAAAAGATAAAACTTTCAAATGGTGTATAATGTAAAAGGATCAAATGTACATCATTAAGTTTTATTTGCTACACAAAAATCCTATTTTTTTCACTTTTTGTTAGGCATGAGTGGAATTTCAATGGAGTATAATGGAGCTGTTTATCTCTGTTATCAACATCTCTGGTAATTATCAGTTAAAATCAAGTTCATTACTCAATGTAACACTCATATTATATAAATAAATATTTACATTAAGGTATAGGAAATTACTATACATGTTTAATGCGTTATGTTTCAAGAATGAAAGAAGGTAGAAAAATATAGAAATGATCACGATTTCCAAATCAACAGGAGAGTTTGTACAATTCTTTCTTATTGTTCTTTTAAATTTTATTTTTTATCTAAACATTTACAAAATTATGATATAAAATGATAGGAAATTCTTGACAAACATTTCACTTACAACATTCTTTCTAATGAGGAAGCTATCCAGCTAGTTTACGGAACTTCGGTGGTTCTACTTCTTAGGTGCCCGTTCGTGCCTGAAATAATGCCTGGAAGGGCACCTGAGGTCTTTCTCCACCAGTTAAGCTGGAACGTTGCCATATGACCTATAATGTATCGGTGTGACGTAAAAACCAATTAAACAAACAAAAAAATCACAACCAACAAAGTCAGATGCTAAAGACTTTCTTTTAAGAACGTTTCAGATGCAGAAAATTGTATAAAGATGGAAAGGAAGGAGAACTACTGTTTAGGAACATTTTCTACGAGTCATTTCCCTTTGTCTGTAAATAATTTCTTTCGTTGTACTGAAACAGTCAGGAAATAATGCACGAACGGACACCTGAGACCTTCCTCCAGTTAAAATTCAAAGTCGCTACAAGA
>NW_026861110.1:0-55802 GCF_026571515.1 Ruditapes philippinarum
GCTTTTTGAACGAAATCCTCTTAAACCGGATGGGAATTTTTTTTAAAATTTCGGGATACAAACTTAATGGTAGATGGTAGTAAAAAGGAAAATTTATGCTGCGACCAAATTTAAAAAATTATGGCCCCTTTTTTGATTTTTTTTGCCCCCCGATAGTGGGGCATTGATTTTTCCCTTGTCCGTTTTGTTTTTCCGTCCGGTCCTTCCCTCCGTCCTTCGTCCGTCCCTCCGCCCTTCACTTTTGTGTGCAGTAACCAAAAAATATTTGACCTAGAGTCATGAAATTTACAGGAATGTTGATCAGCATGTGAGTTGTGCACCTGGTATTTTTTTGTTGGATATTTTTAGTATTTTAGAGTTATTGCCCTTGACTTATAAAATTTTTCAATTTTAATTTGTCCATTTTTTCCCCCCAAAAAATATTTGACCCAGATCAGAAACTTTTTCAGAAAAGTTGATCAGCATGTGTAGTTGTGCCCTGGGGATTTTTGTCTGGAATTTTTTAGTATTTTAAGAGTTATTGCCTTTACTTAGTAAAATTTTTCAATTTTTAACTTGTGTCGCATTAACTCAAAAAGTATTTACCTAGAGCTGAAACTTTACAGGGAAAGTTGATCAGATGGTATTTGGGCACCCGGGTTTTTCGTTTGGATATTTTTGATTTTTTAGAGAAATTTCCCTTGACTTAGTAAAATTTTTCAATTTTCAACTTGTGGCCGTAATCAAAAGTATTTGACCAGAGTCTAAATTTAAGGAAAGTTGATCATTATGTGTAGTTGTTTCCCTGGGTATTTTCTTTTTGGGTTTTTTAGTATTTTAGAGTTATTGCCCTTTTACTTAGTAAAAATTTTGCAATTTTAAATTTTGCGCATGAAATCAAAAAATAAATTTTTCCTAAGATGTAATTTTTCAGGGAAATTTTATCCGTGCGTTGTGCACCCGGTATTTTGTCTGGATTTTTTAGTATTTTTTAAATTTTGCCCTTATTAGAAATTTTTTTAATTTCAACTTGTGTCGCATGCTCTCAAAAAGGAAATTTGACATAGTCCTTTAAACCCAATGGGCTGGGTTTCTCAGATATTTAGTTTGCACCTGGGGGTTTGTTTGGATTTATCCCGTATTTTTTAAGTTTTTTTCCCCTTTTAATTAGTAAAAAAATTGACTGAACAGTGGCGCGGGGGGGGCACCCTGTCCTTGGACACATTTCTAGTTTCACTTTAAATATGTAGAAATTTTTTGAACGAATCCCCTTAAACCCGGGTGGAGAATTTTCTTTAAATTACGGGAGTAAAAATTATGTGTAGATGGTAGTAAAGGGGGGAAATTTTTTCTGCGACCAAATTTAAAAAGAAATGGCCCTTTTTTTGATTTTTTCATATATACTATGTGAAATTTTGTGAAGCAAATCCTCTTAAACCGGATGGCAGATTTTGTTAAACTTACGGGGATGAAAAACCCTTAATTTTGAGATGGTAGTAAAGGGAGGAATTTTTCTGCGACCAATTTTTAACTGAATTATGGCCCTTTGTTTATTTTTTCCTAATACTATGCAAAAATTTTTGGGAAAGCAACTCCTCAAAAAAGGGGAGGGCCCGTTTTTGCTTAAACTTCCAGGGATAACCTTTAAAAGTGTAATGGAGTAAAGGGGGGGGAATTTTTTTGCTGCGACCAAATTTAACTAAATTAGGGCCCCTTTTTTTTTTTCACTAAAAAATATCAAAAAATTTTGTGAACGCAACCCCTTTAAAACCCCGGAGGCAATTTTGCTTAAATTTCCCAGGGATAAAAAAAAACCCCTTAATGTGAGATGGTGAAAAAGGAGGAATTTTTGCTGCAAAACCAAATTTAAAGAATTGGCCTTTGTTGATTTTTTCACTAAACTTTGTAGAAATTTTTGTGAAGCCCCCCTTTTTAAAAACCGGTGGCAAAATTTTGCTTAAATTTTACAGGGATGAAAAAACCCTTATGGTAATGGTAGAAAAGGGGAGGAATTTTTTTTGCTGCGCCAAATTTTAAATTGAATTAGGGCCCCTTTTTTTGTTTTTTTCCAATTCTATGTAGAAATTTTTTTGTGAACGAACTCCTTTTAAAAAACCGGGAGGGCAGATTTTGCTTAAACTTCAGGATGAAACCCTTAATAAGTAATGTAGTAAAGGAGGAATTTTTGCTGCGATCAAATTTTAAAGAATTAGGGCCCCTTTTTGTTGTTTTTTTTTTTTTCATTATAAGCAAAAAATTTTGCGAAGCAACTCTTAAACCGGATGGCAGTTTTTGTTTAAAAACTCCAGGGATGAAAAACCCTTCTTGTAGAGGGTAGAAAAAGGAAAGGAAATTTTTTGGGCTGCGATCAATTTAACAAAATTTGGCCCCCTTTGTTGATTTTTAGTTTTAAAATTGGGGCAAAATGTAGTCCAAAAAAATATTTTGCCCTTAAAGTAAAGTTTGAAGAACATTTCCCCGTGGGGGGCCCCGTGCCCTTTGGGACACATTTCTATTTTTTCAAAAACCAAAATACCTAGTTTTGATTTGTTATAACTTGTTTTTTTTATTTAAATTCCCCATTTCAAGGAAATAGATGATGTAGAACCTTAAAAATTATAAATTTTATGCTTTTTGATTTATTTTTTTCAATCTTGCAGGGTTTTAAAAAGGATCGGTTGGAGAAGAAAATTTGGAAAAAATTTTCAGATAAATTTCCCCCTACTTACGAGAGGGCTTGCTGCCCAATATGGGGTTGCCCCCTTCTTAATAAGGTGGGGTTTTTTAAACTTTGTTTTTTTTTAGTTTATAAAAATAAATTTAGATGTTCAATACTTGATGTATGTCCTCAGATTATATACGAGATTGTTGGTTAATTCCCCAGATGGCAAATATTTATTGGTATGATGATTTAGGTACATGATATAAATGTCTTTCTTTCCTGGCATATGACGGAAATAGTTTTGACGTGCATGATGCACATTGGTTCAGAAAATCATTACATATTTAACGTAACTCGATAGTTGTTATGTTTTGTGGAATAAATAGAATTGAATACAATAATGATATATATGACGACAAAGCATTTTTCAAATTAATAAAATACATCTTTTGTACTTTTATCTTTTATGAAATTTTCTGTGTAACACATTTTCTTTTTCTTTGTTTCAGGTCTTGGGGTATTTCTGGGCATCCTCTTAATTGGGCGGGGGGGGGAGGGTTTCCCCCATAAAACCTACTTGGGTCCCAGAGGGTCGGGTCATTCGGTAGGGGGGGCGGGGGGGAGAGAGGGAAGGGCCCCTTTGCATTGCTCCCAAGGGGTAAGGCGGTATTCCGCGGAACCCTCATTACTTAACTCGCGCATGGGTGGGCGCGTAAGGGTGGGGAACCCCCTTTTTTTTTTTCCATCATAATGAGAACATCCTTGGCTCACTCTTCCTGAGGAGGAATGAATGGTTAAAAAAACTATATATGAAAAAAGAAAGCCTGTTCACATTGAAAATAAGACTTTTTACTAAGAAATTATAAGTTCTTAAGTTACAAAGAACTGACGTTTGGGTACAAAACATTGAACAGCTTTGGATAAAAAATATTAAAATGGAAATGATTTAAAAGGGGTTGAATCGATAAGCTTGCATAATTTTTTTTTTAAACGTATTTTGAATAATGTCTTTTGAAAAAGTCATTTTTGTACCATTTTCCTTAGGAGATAATTCGTTGGTGTGACTTCGCGCTTGGGATGTTCACGCGAGGGTACTTTTTTACATTATAAGATAAAAAAAGTTCACGCGATTGGGTTAATCCGCGATTTTTTTTTTAATGGGAATAATTTTTGGGACATTAAGGGTCAGGGTTAAAGGTCACATCAGTTGAGTATCTTCTTTGAAAATGGTTTTTGTTGTACAATGGATACATTTGTGTAAAATCTTTGAGTTTACATGAGAGTAATTTGAAAGTTGCCATATGACCTGAACATTGTGACTTGAAAACAAAACTCAAAAAATAAACAAATTGATGAAGAATTATTTAAAACAGGAGATTGTTAAACTTGTCAAAAATCGAATATGTTGATTCAAGAGTAAATTACTAGCATTTGGCTGAAATCGAATGTCAACATTTGTTAAGAATTGTAACTTTACTTCATGTCGAAGAAAATCTTATTTTGCACTCCGACAGTTTCCTGATGATATAGATAATAAATGTATCCCTAGGTTTAAATCATTATAGGAAAAACTTTTTGTGCTCACTTGTACATTTCTCAGTAATGTTGTTTGTATTGCGTCGTTTTTACCAATACACATGTAGAACATTTACCAGTTCAAGTTTACTATAATGCCTCAGAAAAAAAAAAAATGAGCTGGCATCATGTAAAAACCAAATAAGGTTTGGCCAGCATGGATCCAGACAGCCTCCCCATCCCGCAGTCTATAGGACCCATGCTTTTCGTATCATATTCTCTACTTTTTAAAAGGTTGGGTAAGCGAACGCATGATCCTGATCAGACTGGAGGATGCGCGGTGGTCTGGACCCTGTTGTCGAAACGACTTTTGGGTTTTGTGTGACGGGCCAAATGTATGTTCTAACAATTTTTATCTGGTTCTTTGAAGGGATTGTTTTTTTGACAGATGGCTTATATGTTATGTTTCATTGAATTTTTTAACTTGCCCTGGTTTTTTCTCCTGTAACTTTTAAAAGGAAACCCGTATAAACCCTTTTTTCCTACTTGATGTTTTTGTAAAGGATATGTGACTTATCATTTACATGTACAATGTTATTTGAAGATTTTTTTTGATATGATTGAGAAAATGAATTTAAATAATCTATTCTTCCGTACTGTTTTACTTTTTTGTAAAGTGGGGTGTTTTTAGTTAACCCCCCTTTCCCCTTAAAAATCAGTCGAAATTTTTTGTATGTTCTCCCTTTATTATTATTCAACAGACATGTATAAAATTCATTTGTTTCCCTTTGGGTTTTCATTCTGTGACCATGCAAACAGTAACAAATAATAAAAATTAAAATTTAAAAAAAAAAAACCCAATTGTTTTATCAGAAATTTCATTTTTTTAAAATACAGTTTCCCTTACTGCTCCCCCTTATACCAGTGACGTCTTTGTTGAGGTTCCATTTTTTTGTACGCAAGCAGATTGGTGCGACCATTGCCTGTTAACATGGGGTGGTGAGGGCGCATGGCCCCACGTTTGATTTTTTCTTGTTCTTTATAGGACAACAAGTTTGTATCTTGTTGGGGTTTACTTTTTTTTTTTCCGTGAAAAATTTTATATATATTGATAAATTTGTTTTAAATTGAGTTTAAGGACAGGGGTGTAAGTAAATGGGAAATTTTACTTTTTGTGTTGTTTTTTTTTTTTAAATTTGGAAAAAGTTTTTTGCATTTTTTCTTTTGTATGATGGCACTTTATTTTAAAAAAAATCTTACTTAAAAAAAATTTTTGTTTATTTTTGAAAAAAAAATCAAAATCACAATCAAAAGCGTATAGATTTTTTCAATTTTTTTAATGTATCTTAGTATAAAATTTGACAAAGGGTTGGTTTTATTTATGTTTTTAAACTTTTGTTTCTGAGCCCAACTTTCGATATTAATTTTATCCACAAGAACTGAGACTTTAATTGCTGTCTTTCTTTAATGGACTTCACCATCTTCCATTTTTGGAACTGTCCATTTTCAACTTTGGGGAAGAAAAATTATAAGTTTGTCAATGAAAAAAGATTTAAATCTAGATGATATATAAAGGACATTCAATGATGCTATAAAAAAGGTACATTGTTTAATATACTGAATATTAAAGTCTCCTATTTATTTTACTTCTTTACCTGCAATTCTTTCTTTTAATTTTTAAAGTTACTTTTGCGATTATTTCGTTATAAATTATGTGAAAGAAGTTCTGTCGTTTGAAGTAAAAGAGAAATGGGAGTTATTTCATTAAGATTAATTTTATCTTTAACAATAAAAAGGCTTTTAAAGTGAATAGTTTGGGGGGGGGGGGGGGTTCTTCAGAAAACTGAAAAAAAGGTTGAAAATCTTTTTCAAATTGTTTGTAAAAACCTGCTCGAGTTAAAAAAAAAAACAGTGTTACAGTGATGTGTTTTTATTCTAATTTGTTTGTATATGAAAACATGCATACACCATATTGTTGAAGGACTCGGAGAAAAATGTTGTTGTTTTTCTTTATACTTCCTTTTTTGTGTCCCAGGGCCCTTTTTTTTTTTAATTTATATTGTAAAAAATATCGTTAACTGTTTTTTTAAAATTCAAAAAAATCATATTCCTGTCAACTTCTAAAACCCCAAAATCTTATATTTAAAATGGTATTGACATTAGCAAAGTGCTGTAGTGTTCTTTTGGGTGAAAAATATTGAAGGGACCCCACTGAGGCTTTTGACATGACTATCCAGTTTAATGTTCATTTGATGTAGTTCTAGTCAAATAATTTGGGCTGCTAAAATTTAAATCATTTGCTCAAATGGTTTTTCCAGAATAATTTTTTTTTATTGTAAAAAATGAATGCAATTGAAACCAGGCTAATAATAACAAAAAAATATTTTCAAGTAATTTTTTATTTTTTAATTTTTTGTTCCTTTTTTTTTAATTGCCCCGCTGATTATGTAAAAAAATCAAATTTAAATGTTTGGGCTTTTGGATACAGTGGATTTTCCTTTAATGAAACCCCTTACATAGGTACTTGATATCAAAAAAATAAAAATTTTCACAATGTCTATGTATGGAAGAATTATGATAAACTTAAAATTTGGGAAATGTTATTGTTAATGGAAAGGGGATTAATATCAAAAAAGTTCAATTTTAAAAAGTTGCACCAAAAAATCGAGTGAGTTTTAAGAATGTGGAAACTAGTCTGGGTCTGGCCCTAAATAAAAATGAGTGGGTTCCTTGGGGGGCCCTGTTTTGTATGATGCAATACTTGCAAAAAAAAGTTGCCATTTGCATTTTTAAAAATTTGGAATCTGTTTTTGTATTGAAAAAAATTTACTACACAAAAATTTTTTTACCAGCAATATTTATATTTATAGTTTTTCTTTCAAGGAAAAGGGGTGGAAGCGATAAAAAATAAGGGGGAAATAATAAAAAGAGGGTTGGTTGAATTTTTTTTTTGACAAGTTTTAAACTTCATCCGAATTTAGTTTTTAGTTTTGACATTTTTTTAATGGGGGGGGGGGGGGGATTTGACTTTAATTAGGGGAAAAAGGGTTTACTGGGGGGAAAAATTGGGACCTTATAGAATAAAATGTTAAGTACAATTTGTGATTTTTTAGGGATTTTAAAAGGGAAAGAACAGTGAAAGATAGATACGTTATAAAAAAAAAAGAAAAATAAAAAAAGAAGACATAGTTGCTATATAAAAAAAAAAAAAAGGTAGTAAACTTTTTTTTTTTGCAGATAAAGCCCCCAGATAATTTAAATGTTGTTTTTTGTGATACATAGGGAATTTTGAAGCTGTGATTAAATTTTAGTGGATTTTTTATTTGAATTTGTGAATATACCATTTACTACTAGTCCCCAAAGGTTTCTTATTGAAAGGTCCCCTTGAAAGATGTTTAACAAGAATTTTTTTTTTGAAATTTTTTTCTATTTTTCCTTTTAAAATTTAGTGCTATTTTAACCCCAAAAATTTTTAAAAAAAACTTTTTTTAAACCTGATGTCAGGGGGGAAAAAATTGTTATTTTTAATTTTTTACCTAAGTGCGCCCTCTTTGCCAGAAATAAAGCTCTGAGAGGCATCTAAGTCTTCCTCACCAGTAAAAACGGAATGTTTCCATATCATATGTGATTTTAAAAAGTAAAAAAATTATTATTAATACAAAAATCTGAATACTTTAACGTTCATGTAGGAACTTTTTTTGGGGGGATTAAAAAAAAATTAATTTTTAAAAAAGATGTTAAGTATAATTATGGATTAAAACTTTTAAGCAAACTAGGTAGTATTTACATTTTTTCTGGGGAAAAATGGAATTTTTTTCGACCTCTGTAAATTTTTTATAGGTTTTTTTTCCCCCTGTTGGGTCGTGCTTTTCCAACAATTTTAATTTTGCTGGGATTCTGACCAGTAAAAAGGTTTTTAAAATGTTAATCTTTTTTTTTTTCTAAACCCAATTTTTTTTGTTTTTTGTGCCCTTACAGGTGGGACTATAGGGATCCTTCTCCCTGTCTGTCCGTCCCTCTGTCGCCAAAATGCCCTCCAAAAAATTTCCGGACTATTTCCTATAAAATACTGGGGCTTTTTCCAAAAATTTCAGGAAATGACAGTCCCAAATTTAGTTGTGCATATTTTTAGGGTTTTTTTTCAAAGATTTTTTTCAAATTTTGGCCCCTTTTAAAAATTTTTAATTTTAAAGTTTTTTCCCCGGACTCTTTCTTATACCCCTAAAGCAAAATTTAATGAAATTTTAAGGATTGTCGTGCTAAAATCTTCGATATTCACGGGTTTTCCGGTTAAAATTTTTGGCCCCGGTTATGGCCCCTTTATAAAAAAGGTTTTTTTTTTTTTCTGTGTGTTGCCCCGTACCAAAAATTGCCGGACAACTCCCCATAAAATACTGGGGAATTTCATCCCAAACTTTACAGGAAAATCAGTACCAAATCTTAGTTTTCATATTGTCAGATTTTCCGGTTAATGATTTTTGTTTGAGTTATGGCCCCTTTAATAATTTTTATTTTTTAAAATTTGTCCCGATACTTCTCTTATCCACTTAGAATTTAATGAAACTTTAAAAGGGTTGATCTGTAGCTAATCCTTTCGCATTTGCACGGGTTTTTCCCGGGGGAATGATTTTTGGCCTAGTTATGGCCCTTTTATAAAAAGGTGTTTTTTCTGTGTGTTGCCCGAACGCAAAAACTTTTCCCGGGTACTCTCATAAAATACTGGGCTTTTATCCTTTTACAGGAAAGATCAGTAAAAAGTGGTTAGTCTATTTGACTTCCCTCTGTCGTCCCTCTGTCCCAAAAATTTTTTCCCAAATGAAAATTGGGCCTCATGAGGGGACACTGTGATTATGATCGCTCTTGTTATCAATGTTTTTTTTTTTTAAGATTGGAAATTTTTAAATTTGAGGGGTGTAGGTCATGAAGGGGTTTCTCAGTTCTTATATTATCTATTAGATTAAGTTTTTTTTCTAGATTTTAAAAAGTTCACATTTTCAGGTATTTGATTCATAGTAAAAAAATTGTAAATATGGAGTATCTTTTTTCAGGTAAAAAAATAAATGTTCAAATTTTGGACATGTAAAAGTTATAAATTGTAAACAAATTAAAAAAATTTGAATCTCATTTTTCCCTTTTTTAAAATGACCCGTGCCCGGGAAAAAACCAACATGCTGTTCGTTTAAAAACCCTAAAAAAGTAGGGGAAATTTGATAGCAAACCCAGTTTGGATCCTGATCGGGGCTGCGCGTCGCAGGCTGGCCTTGATCCATGTTGTGGGAAAACCCTTAATGGGGGTTTTGTCGTGACACGGCTCAAATATAAAATTAAACTTTTGTTTAATTTATAACTTTCGGGGTTTTTTTTTGAAATAACGGTTTTTTTTATTTTAGTGAATTTTATACATTTTAATAACCTGCTAAATTTTTAAGTACGAACCCTTTGTTTTTTTTAAAGTTAAAAATTTTGAAAGAATTAAAAATTTAATCTGAAAGTAAAACATACAAAAAGGGGGAAGGGAAATTTTTGGAAACCCTAGCAGTGAAATTAAATGTAAAAACCCATAAAAACATAATCGGTATATTTTTTTTGGCTTATATCTGGTTTTTTTACTTTTTTCCCAAAATTAGGGGGGCTCGGGGAACCATAATGGCTTCCAATAGATTTTTAAATATACAATTTTTTTTAAAAAGAAAAAAAAGCAACAGTTTTTTCTTTGTAATAGTAATATGTTTATTTATGTATGAATCTTTATTGCCAGTAGTTATTAGACATTGTCATAAAAATTGTAGGTTTATTTTAAAAGGTTTTAATAGTGGTATGTTAAATGGGATTTTTTGTTACATTCTAACAAACCTGGTGATAGTTTCTTTTAGTGGTTATACTTACAGTGAAAATAAGCAACAATGTATACACCTCTATACCTCTATGATAATCGTGTTTTTTTCTTTGGTATTTGATAGAACCATTTAAGGAAGAAAATCAAATTTATTTGGTAGATTTTTTTTATCTTTTGATACGTTAAAGTTTACTTTTATTTACAGGTTATAAGGTACAGGATGTGTGAAAAAATTTCTTTATTGTAAATGAAATTTAAAGATGTGCAAGTAATTTTTTAATCTAAAGAGGGGGGCAATGAAAAATAACCCACCTTTTGGGCCCTTAAATTGTTTTGCCCAAAAATTGATAATAAAATTCCTTTTAATAAAAAACTTTAAAAATTCCCCTTAAAAAAAAAAAGTTTTTTATTATTTTGGAAAATGAAAAAAAAAAGGGAAGAAATTTTTTTTCCCTTTTTCAAAAAATAATGTATCTTTTCCCCAAAAATAAATGATACCATGAATGTAGTGAAAGATTCAGTTTTTGGTAACTTTAGAACTTTTCCGAAATTGTATTTTTTAGAAAAAGGGAAAAACCCATATCAGTTTTTTTTTCTGGGTTAAGTTTAAATAAAAAACAATTTTTTCCCCCACTTTTTCAAATTACAGCTGTACATATATTTAAAAGTTTTTTAACCTGAAAGGCCTTAAATTTTAAAAAGAAACATTGTGTTACTTTAAAGGGTCTTTTTGTTATTTAGTAAATACCAGAATAGTTCTTTTATACATTCTTCTGCTTTAATTAAAGGGGGAACCCATGCTAGTAAACTCCAGGAAAGCCTACCATAAAATCTCTTTTTAACAGATGTAAAATTTGAATAAAATCTACATTTCTCGGGAAATTTAAAAAATATTTCCCTTGAAGTCCCAGATTTTTTCAGAAATGAAATATAAAAAGGGTTCAAAGTTAAATAAAAAATGTATACCGGGTTTAATTTATGTCCCCGGGGTTTAATTTTTAATTTATGTCATAAATAAATATTATTCAGGGTTTGGGGTTTAAATAGAAATTTTATGGTATAAACAAAAATTTCTGATAACCCTTTAAAAATAGGGAAAATTTGGGGAAACTTTTTAATACCAGTAAAACGGGGGTTTTGATGATTTTTATCAAGAATTTTGGGACTGTTTTACTATCTCCCCAGCTCTTGGGTTAATGTATATTTCATGCCCATGGAATTTGGAAATTTGGGGTGTATGCTTCTGATCTCGTGATTTTTAAAAGCCCTTTAAAAAAATCGAGCAGTATATTCAAAGCCCTTGAATAAAGAGATTCGATAAAAACACCATAATCATCGAAAGGACTTTCCCAAGAAAAAAATTTAACGGGCAAACAATTAGGAACAAATCTTCACATAGGGGGAAGGGTTTTTTGGGGAAATGGCCTCCGTCTGTCCGTAACACTTTCCTGTCCGCTCTATAACTTTTAAACTGCTGAAAATTTTGTATATGAGATTTTTTTCTTATTTTTGGCATAAATTGGGAATGATCCTTAAAATGGCGGCCAGGGGCGATAATAATTGTGAACAAGGGCAACATGGTCGCAACATTCGCCTGTCAAAAGCTTTTGACAGAGATGTGGGCATTATAGATATGCATATAGGAGGAATGCTCTGGGCAATATCCAGAAAATATCTCGGTTTATTTTATCATCCCCAGTGACTTTGAAAATATTAAACCCAAAAATTACATGTTTTCAAATTGTGGTAAATGAATTTAAATTAATTTTTTAAAATTCTTTAATAAATATACAAAATGGTCCCTGAAACAAAACTTCTTTTTTTATTTTTAAATTTTTGGGGGACTTTGATTTTGGAAAAGCAGGGCCCTGGATTTTTTGCCAAAAAATTTTTAAGGCCTCACTTGATCAACATTTTGCAAAATTTAAATTAAAAAAACCCAAAAGAATGTATAATTTTTTGTCTGAACAAGCTTTTTTTAAATAAACCTTTTAAGTGAATTTTAAAACCTAGAGACCCGTTTTCCTGCACGGGGACACTGCTCTAGTGGTGAACATTTCATGATTTTTCTTTTAAAAATCCCCCCATGCTTTGTAGGGTATGCTCCCCAAACAAAAAATATATTTTATCTCTTTATTTGCCCCTTTGAAAAAAGACCCCTTTGGTTCATGGGAAAAACCCACAGCTTCTAAATAGTGGTGAAAAATTTTCTATGAAATTTTAAATTTAAAAATTCCTTTTTTGCGTGGGGGAGATATGCTTCGGAAAAAATTGGGGAGGCTCCCGGGGGGGAAACTATAATGGCCCATTTTTTCCCCAAAGGGACGTTTTAAAAAGGTATTTTTAAAAAAAAAAACAAGAAAAAAATGAAAAAAATTTAAAAGTTTATTCTTTAAAAAATGAAAAAAATTAGAACCAAAAAAGGTATCATTTTTTAAATGAAACATAGCTGACAAAAAATTACAAACAAAAATATCTTTTTACGGCATTTTGGGAATAAATTTTGTAAAATTGCAAAAAAATTGATTAATGCAGGTTTAAAAAAATATAAAAAACTTTTAAACAAGAGGGCCATGATGGCAAGATCGTTTCCCCGGGAACCCAAATCAAAACTCACCCAAAAAATTACCTAGACAAGCATTCTGACCAATTTCTAAATAAAATTTGTGGTCAAAAATGTGCCCACTACAGTGTTAAAAAAGGGGATTATCCATATTTGGGGGCATTTAAACCTAGTTTTTTTTTCCCCAAGGTGACCCATATTCAAATTTGGGCCCTAAAAATTTCATCAAAAAAACTTTCAGACCAATTTTCCGGGGAAAACTTGGATCAAAATTTTAGAGTGTTAACAATTTTTCTTTTTTTCGGGCTCCGGTGATTTTAGTTTCACTTTGCGATTTCAAAACCCCATCCTAGCAATTCCCTGGGACAAGCACCCTGACCAAGTTTTTGATAATTTTTAAATCGAAAATGTGACCATAGAATGTTAACAAGTTTTTCTTTTTTAGTTTCCGGGTGCCCAAAGTTTTTTAAATCCGAGATGACCAATTTTTCAAACTCACCCAAGCTATAAACCCTAAACAAACTCCTGAAAATTTTGGGATGTTTGATTGAGGCAAAATTGGGACCGTAGTAGTAGGTTAACAAGGTTTTTCAAATTTTTGGGCTCTTTTTGGACCAAGTATTTTCATCCGAGTTTGCCCCAAATGTTCCAACTCTTTCCAAAAGCCCCCAAATTTAACAAAAGGGCATCCTGCCCAAAAAATTTGTTTAAAAGGGATTGAGGAAAAAATGTGCCCGCCAGTGTTAAAAAGGTTTTTCTTTTTTACCGGGTGACCTATTTTTTTAAATTCTGGATGCCCCATTTTTTCGAACTCATCCCAAGCTATCCCCTTTAAAGGACAAGCACCCTGACCAAGTTTGATGTGTTTGAGGCAAAAATGTACGCTAGGGGTTTAAAAAAATTTTTTTAATTAAAAGTTTCCGGTGACCCTACTTTTTCATCCGAGTGACCAGGGTTGAATCTTTCCAAAAAGGCTATCCCCAAAAGAAAAGGGATCTTGACCAAAGGGTTTTAAATTGATGATTTGTTTGCAAAAATGTGCCCGTTTAGAGTTTTTAAAAAGGGGGTTTTTTCTATTTTTTAGCCCCATGGACCTTAACTTTTTCATCGAGAGGGCCCCAAATTTTTCCCGAATCATCAGGCTATAAAACCTAGACAAAGCTTCCGGGAACAAAGTTTTGGATGTTGTTGATTCCCCCAAATTTTGGGCTAGGGGTGTTTTAAAAGGGTTTTTTTAATTTTTGGGCTGGGGGGGTTTGGCCCCCTCCCTTTTTTATCCGAGATGACCCATGTTCGAACTCACCCAAGTTCCCCCTTTAGACAAAACACCCTTTGGCCAATTTGTTTGGGGAATTTGAGGAAAAATTGGGGACCGCTAGAGTTTTTAAAAAGGTTTTTTTTTATTTTTAGCTTTTGGGTAACCTAGTTTTTCATCCGAGATGACCCATGTGTTAAACCCCATCCAAACTATCAACTAGAAAAAGCACCCGGGCCCAAATTTTTGGGTTTGATGATTTAGGCAAAAATGTGACCGCGGGAGTGGTTTTTAAAAAAGGTTTTTCTATTTTTGTTTCCGGGGTGACCTACTTTTTAAAAATTTCCCCGAGTTTGCCCCAGGGTTCGAACTCATCCGGGTATAACCCTAGCAAACATCCTGCCCAAAGGGTTTGGGAGGGATGATTTAAAGGGAAAAAATTTGTGACCTTAGAGTTTTAAACCCAAGGTTTTTTTTATTTTTTGGGCTTTTGTGACCTAGTTTTTCACCCGAAAGGGACCCAGTTGGGACACTTTCCGGCTTTTCAATACTTAAAAAGGGCATCCTTCCCAATTTTTGTTTGATGATTGGGGGAAAAAAGGCGACCGGCTAGAGTGTTAAAAACCCAAAAAGGGTAAACCCCGGAGGAAAAAATCATCGTTTCCCTAAAAGCTCCCCCCTGCCCCCATGCCCCAGGTGAGCAAAAAAAAGGGGGGGGAAGGGGCCTTTGATGGCCCGGGAATTGCCCCAACCTGTATATAGGCCCCAAGGGGGGGGCCCAATTTTAAAAAAGGGGTTTTTTTGGGAACCCAAAATTTGGGTAAAATTTTTCTTTTAAAATATCTAAGCTTTTAAGCCCCTTGGGGGGGTTTTTTACAAAAAATTTTTTAAAAAAATTTTTACTTTTACACAGGGGCAAACAAGACCCCCCCCCCCACCCGGCTGGGGCCGGGGTTTTTTATTTGAACAAACTTGGTAAAACCTCGCTAAAAAGGAAAATAAATGCCCCCGGGGCGGGGCCCAATTTTTACCCAAGGGCCCTTATTTGAACAAGGGATGGTGGGACCTTTTTAGAAGATTTTTTGGGTGCTAATTAGCTTAGCTCTAGTTTCTTGGGGGTTTTTTTTTAAAAAAAAGAAATTTTTGAAGGGGTTTTACAAATATACGCATCAAGGGGAAAAACAAGGGACCGGGGGGGGGGGGGGGGGGGTTTTTTGACCCCAATTTTTTTTAATTTAAAACAAAACTTGGTAGAACCCATTTAGAAATGTTCAAAAGCTTTAGCTTTTTAAGGGGTTTTTTAAAAGGGAAGTTTTTTAAAGTTTTTTTATATACAAAAAAAGGAAAATTTCTACATGTATGACCCCCGGGGGGGGGGGGGGGGGGGGGGGGGGGGGGGGGGGGGGGGGCCCAAATTTTGCCCCCCAGGGTTTTTATTTAACAAACGGTTTAGCAATGACTAGTTTGATGTTTCCCAGTAAAATTATTTAAGCTCTTGCTTTTTGGGGTTTTTTTTAAAAGAAAAATTTTTTTTTTTTTTGTTTTTTTTTTCTTTTTTTCGATTTCCCTACGGGGGCTGCCCAAAAAAAATTTGTCACTGAAAGGTTATTGTCGTGAGGGGTTATTGATGGGAAAAACTTTAATTTATTTTAATAAACTTAAAGGGGGAAATTTCTGCCTCAAATGGGGAAAAAAGAAAAAAAAAAAGTGTAACCGGCATGTCGTGAAAACAAACAGGTATGAATTTAAACTTGGAAAGTAATTTACGGGCCGAAACGACAAAAAATTGGGGTTAGTTCTTACTATGTTTGCATCACAAAATTTCTTTAACGTTACATATATTTTTTAAAAATTCGGGAAAAAGTATTGTTTACGTATTCCTAACTTCACTAAAAAATGACGTCATTTCCCCCCTTATTGAAAAGGGTTTCGTAAAAAAAAATTTGTTTTTGGGGCCCAAAAATATTGAATTACGGGGAAAATTTTCAGTCACAAACGTCTAAAAATACAAGACGATCATTAAATTTTTTTTTGAAATTTTATTTGGTTTAAAACACAAACAGATCCTACTAAAAAATTTAAAAGGCCCAAGGGGGGGGAAAAATTTTCAGTGTCACAAAAGCTGTTTTTAAATGGCAAAAACGCTTATGTAAAAAGGGCGAGAGTCGGTAGTGAAAACCCGGGTCGGGCAACGTCCGTCCTTTAATTTCCCGGATTGTAAAGAGGGTTGCCCCAATTATTTTTTCTGCCTGGGGGAATATGTTACATGTCCAGGGGCATAAAAACAAAAAAAAACCTACAAAATTTTGGGCATCAATTTCTTTCCCCTTCTTTTTGACAGAAAAACAAATTTTTAAACTTAAAAAGAAATCCCATTTTACAACCCAACAAACAATTAATCCCAATTACAGTAATGAAAAAAACCCCAAATTTTTTTCCCGTCGCCGGTTTTACTTACAAGGTAACTTAATGACCATTTTTTTAAAACAAACACCCGGGTTTTTACTGGGGCCTTTTTCTTTTGTTTTTTTAATTTTAAAAAAAAACAGATTTCCCCTTCAAGTAAAATTTAAAAATTTTCATTTTGTTTTTTTTAAATAACTCTCACGACAATAACGCAGTGCAAAATTTTTTGGAACCCCCTGGGTACAGGGAAATTTTAAATTTTTTTGAAAAATTTTTTTAAATTTGCTAAAAAGGGAAAATTTCCTGTGAATTTGTGCAGTTTGGGGATGTCGTTTTAAAGAAAAATTTTTCGGAGGGGAAAAAGAGGGCCGGACGAAAACCCGGATCACAAAAGCTCCCCAATGTCACTTTGTGCAGGTAAGCTAAAAAATTTAAAAAAAAAAAAACTAAAATAAATTAAAACATTAAAAAAACAACACAAAACCTTTTTTTTGGTTGGTAAAAATTTTAAAGGGACAGTTTCAATAATGAAATTTTCTTTCCGGGAAATGAAAAATTGGGTTTTTTTAAATAAAAAAAATTTTAGAAAAAAAAATTGCTTCATCTTTTTGGGGGGAAAAAAAATTATTTTAGACTTTTATTTATATAATCCCAAGCTCCCGAATGGGAAAAAACTTTTATTTTCCCAAAAAAAGTTTTAATCATTAATACCCGATAGTTTGTTACCGAATCAAAAAAAATTTATAAATATATTTAAAAATGTGACAATGAGCAATTAACAGTACGTTGTATGGTATAAAAAGAAAAAAATTTTTCCCCCCATTTAATAAATTACAAAATTAGAAACTTTAAAATTTTTGCAAAAATACAAATCCAAAAATTTACCCTATTTTAATTATTTACCCCATGGGACAATTTTCCTGGGAAAATGAATGACAAAAATTTTGTACCTTTTTGTTTAATTCCCAAATTAAAAAAAAACACAAAAAATTTCAAAAATTACAAAAACATATTTAAAAATTTTTAGATTCTAAATTTTTGAAAGACAATATTTCCCAAATTTTGAAAATAGAAAGGTAAACAAAAGTAAAAATGTTCTAAAAAATGATGCCCGTTTTCAAATTTTGCTCAATTTTTTTATTTTAAAAAACTGATAAATTGTTTCTCTGTCTCTTTTTAACCCTTTTTCTTCATAAAAGAAAGTGTTTGAAAGACCCTTTTTCCCCCCCCCCCCCCCCCCTTTGAGGCCTCAAAAAGGGAAAAAACCCCCCCCATCGCCAACAAAAATTTTGGCCCCTGTGAAGGGCCCAAAAAAAGGCCCCAGGTCGTCTAAGGGAAAAGTGTAACCAACGCTGAAAAGGCCTTTTACTCTATCTCAAAAATTGAGAAGTTTTCAGCCCCTTTTTTTGATGGGAAAAAAAAAAAGCAAAAAATGATTTTTTGGGAATTTTTTAGAGGTCCCCCCAAAAGCCCAAAGTTCAGGGAAAATTTTAGATTGAGCATGTGTTAAAAGAGGCTATTTCCAGTCAAAGGGATTTAAGCCCTTTGTCATAGTTTCATAGCAGTTTGAATTGTAACAGGAGGCTTTTTCAAAGAAAACAGCCCCTTTTTTTACAATATGCTCATTTAAAAGGGAAAAGGGTTAAAAGTAAAAATAAACATTTTTGAATTTTCCGCAAAGAATTTTGTTACATTTCCCAAACCCCGTAAAACCCGGTAGGTCAAATTTGAATTTTAAAATATCTGTTATTAAAAAAAAAAATAAAATTGACCAGAAATTTGGAATGTAAGTTTCCCCGACATTAAATTTTTTTATTCTCGTAAATCAAAATAAGCCAAAATTTTAATTTAAAATTTCCTAAATTTAAAAAATTTCTGGCAAATAAATTTAAAAAAACAAAAGATTTAGGGATTTTTTATCATTTGTTTTATCTTTTAAAAGAAATTTAAAGCCCAAATTTTGCAGTTCATTTAAAATTATTTAAATTTTATGTAAAATACAAACCCCGGTGTGTAACCCCCAAATTTTTCAAACCTTTTCGGTTTAAAAAGATAAAAAGTTTAAAAAGGTATGGATTAAAAAAATTTTTTTAAAACCATGGGACATTTTGATTTGGAAAAAAGAGGAAAAATTTTAAAGAGTTTTACAATGTAAGTTCAATATGAATTTATTTTAAAGAATAAAATTTTATTTGGAGCCCTGTTGAGGAAAAATTTTAAATTTAATGAGTTCAGCAAATTTTGTAATTGCCAACACAAAATAAATATCTATTTTTCAAAAATTTGTTTTAAAAATGAAAAAGAACCCTTTTTAATTGAAGTCAAATTTTAAAAATTCCCGGGTGGGTATTTTTTTTTTTTGTATTTTAAAAATTTTTTGGGTTTTTTTAAAAAACCCAAATTTCCCCAAAAAAAACCCTTTTGAAAAACTTTGAGATTTTAATTCTACATTAAAAAATTCAACAAAAAACTTTTTTATTACCTAAAAATTGATACCCCAAATTTTTAAAAAAAAATATGAAAAAAAAGAAAATTTTTAAAAAAAAATTAAAAAAAAAAGGGAAAAATTTTTAATTTTTAAAAGGCAAAACAAAAAATTTTCAATAAAAATTTTTCAAAAAAAAAATTTTTTTAAAAATTCAAAAAAAAAAAACAACAAAAAAAAAAAAAATTTAAAAATTTAAAAAAAATTAAAAAAAAAAGAAAAAAATTTAAAAAAACAAAAAAAAAAGAAAAAAAAAAATTTTAAAAAAAAAAACAAAAAAAAAAAAAAAAAATTAAAAAAAAAAAAAAAAAAAAATAAAAGTGTAAAAAAAATAAAAAAAAAATTTTTAAATTTTTTTTTAAAAAAAAGAAAAAATTTATAATTTCAAAAAAAAAAAAATTTAAAAAAAAAAAAAAAAAAAAAAACAAAAAATATAATTTAAAATTTTTTAAAAAAGAAAAAAATTTTTAAAAAAAAAAATTTTTTTAAAAATTTTCAATCCAAAAAAAAAATTTTTCAAAAAAAAAAAATTTAAAAAAAAAACCCGCTGTAAAAAAAAATTTCCAAATTTAAAAAGGTTTTAAAAAAAAAATTAAAAAAAAAAAATTTTCTTTAAAAAAAAATTAAAAATTTTTTTTAAAATTAAAAAATTAAGTTTAAAATTTTTAAAAAATTAAAAATTCGTTAAAAAAAAATTAAAAAAAACCAAAATTTTGAAAAAAAATTTTTTTTAAAAAAAATTTAAAAAAAAAAAAAATTTAAAAAAGAAAAAAAATTAAAAATTTAAATTAAAAAAAATTAATATTTTAAAAAAAATTTTTTTAAAAAAAATAAAATTAAAAAAAAATTTTCAAAAATTTTTTAAAAAAAAAAAATATTTTTAAAAAAAAAAAAAAAGGTTTTAAACCTTTAAAAAAAAATTGAATTTTCAAAATTAAAATTAAAAAAAAAAAATTTAAAAAATTAAAAAAATTTTAAAAATTTTAAACCTTTAATTTTAAAAAAAAAATTTTAAAAAATTAAAAAAAAAAAAAAAAAAAAGGGGCCCCCAAAAGTTTTTTTTAAATGGCCCCTTCCAAAAATAAAAATTGGTTTTTTAAAAATTAAAAAGTTTTTTTAAAATTTAAGAAAAAAAAAAAATTAAAAAAAAAAAATTGGTTGTAGCCAAAAATTTTAAAAAAAAAGCCAAAAAATTTTTTGGTTTAAAACAAAATTTTTTAACAAAAAAAAACCCAAAAAAAAAAAAAAAAAAATGGTTTTCAAATAATTGTTTGAAGTTTTTTAAGCAAACCCAACAACAAGGATTTTGGAAAAATTTATTAAAAAACCAATTTAAAGTTTGTTAAAACAAAAATTTAAAAATGTTTGGGGAAAAGCTAAATTCAAATTACAGCCCCCGATTTTTGCCTTTTATAAACCCTATATCACAAAAAGTTTTGTTAACCCAAATTTTTCAGCAATTTTTAAATTTTTTTTTGCAAAAATTAAATAAAAGTTTTAAAATTTTAAAAAGGGGAAAAAAACTTTTTCCCCAACCCAAATTCCCTTTGGGTACCCCGAAAAAATTAAAAATTTATTCCCCCTTTTTTTAAAAAAATAAAATTCCAAAATTTAATTAAAAACCCCCCAAAATACCCTTTTATTATTTTTTAAAATTTTGTTTTTAAAATTAGAATTTTAAAAAAATTAAAAATTTTAAAAAAAACAAATTTTAAGAAATTTTTACCGCAAAAAATTTTCAAAGAAAAAAGTTAAAAAAATTTTTTCAATTTTCCCAAAAAACACAAAAAAATTGGTTTATAAAAAAAATTAAAGAACATAAAAATTTTTAAAATGTAAAACCCTTTAATTACCCCAAGGCAAAAATTTCGCCTTTCCTTTTTCCAAAACAGCCAGGGTTTTTACAAAATTTTTTTAAAACATTTTAAGGGGTTAAAAAATACATGTTTTTGGGCCTGGCTTTTGGGTTTCTTTTTTTTTCCCTTGCCTTGAAAAAATTTTTTAAAAGGCCCCTAACAACAAAAATTTTTTTTCCCAAACCTTTTTCCGGAATTTCCCGTTTAAACTAAAATTAAAAATTCCAAATTTTTTGTCTGAAAAGGCAATTGGGCCGTCTCTTTTAAAAAGGATTTTTTTTTTTTCACCAAATTTAAAGTGGTATTTGGGGGTTTCATTTTAAGGGGTTTTGAGTTTCTTTTTTTACCCTTTTAACAGGGTTTTAAGGCCCCCTTACCAAAATTGGCACTATGAGATAATTAATTGACCATTTTCAACTGGTCTTTGAATTATCTGAGCTAACGCACTGATTATTTACTTGAGACACTGGCTGTTCAGTAATGTTCTGAGAACTGCTCTTTTTTTCCTTTCTTCCTTTGAGCTTGCCTGGTTTCTTTTCTTTTGGTTTCTTTTTAACATAACAATTGCTTTTCAACTTCTGGGTATCTGCTATCTTGAAGTTGAAATTATTGTCACACCCTCCATTACTGTCTGCTATATGAGACATTTCTATAGTCTGCAAGCTTCCATTTGACCTTGATTGATCATGTGACATGTTACCAGGGGATGCTGGGAAGTTCAAATGTTTCACTGGTTCCTGTTGTGCAGAATGACTTTGCTGTTGAACACTGGTACTAGTATTCCAATTGTGCATAAAGAAATTTGAATTTGAGGACAAGAAATGAGGATTATTTTCTTTGTTGGCATGAACATTTCCCTGATTTTGATAATGCCCTGTGAAAGGCAGAATACCAAACTGATGTTGAATATTCTGTTGTGCTAGAAAGTTTGCTGCATATCCCCCGTTAAAGCTAACATTGTTTGGCTGAGACACATTACCCTGTAGGCAAACACTTTGTTGCTGATTCGGCACATTTTTTTTGAAACTTTCCTCATTAAAAATTTACCCCCTTTTTTTCTTGGGAAGAAGTAGGTCCTCATTTTTTAATTACCCTTTTCCCTTTATGATAAAAGATTATCTGGGTGGGAAAATTTTTTACCATGAAACTGCCCAAATTTTACAATTTATTCTGTTGACAGTTTACCAAAAACCCTTTTACCTGTTTTTTAAAAACCCGGGGTAGAAAAATTTTCCCCGACCTAAATGCGAAAAGTATGGACTTTGTCTGTTGATACTGGGTGTATGTCTGGTCAGTATAACTATTCCTACTGGGACTGTTTTCTGTAAATGATGAGACAGGACTATACATGTTTGCTGTTAATACCTGATTTAACAAGTTATGAGACTGTGCTTGTTTCTTTGATTTTGTTGTCTTTGCAGCTCTCGGCTTTTTTGTTTGACTTTGCTTTTTTGCACTGCTTTTAGCTTTAGAACACTTAGGATTTGTCTTTTTCTGACTAGATTGTATGTCATCACCAACTTTTGACTTTGTTTCTGATGAATCATTAAATTCTGATGAACAGTCATAGCTTACAGAACCATTCTTTTGTTGGTGACCTTGGCTTGCCATTCGTTGGTGACCTTGACTTGCCATCTGTTGATGACCTCGACTTGCCTGCATGCTATTGTTAAAAGCTGGATTCAGTTGGTCATTATTTGGCTGACTATCTGATGTCTTATTATGCACACTTGATCCGATTTTGTTTACACTATCTGCAAAAGAACAATCTGAGTTCCTTCTACTTATTTATAGGAACAGTACTACTTTCAGTTTTTGGGGAACACATCAATGTCGCAGCATTAAAAAAAATGTGATGACAAAAAAGGGAAAAAAACCCCGTTTCTTTTTTCCTCTGGGTGTCAAAAATTTTAAAATGAGGCCAGTTTTTTAGCATTACCCTTCGAATCCGAGAGGGTTTTATCCAAAAATTAAAACTTTTGTTTTCTTTTTTCATTTTTAATATCTTTTTTCCGAATGTGAATTTTAAAACCCGCATAAGAAATTTTCCTCCCCCACTAGCCCCATATTCAAATTTTCTTTTAAAGTTTCAGTCGAGATACTTTTCCCGAGGGCTGACCCAAAAATAACTTCCCTCATCAATGTCTGCCTTGTTTACTGGCCTACCTTTTTTCACTCAAGGGTTTCAGTTTTATTTTTTATTGGGTCCCGCTCCTTTTTTATCAACCTACATGAAAAACCTGCTTCCCAAAAAAATTAGCTTCAAATCCGTTGTCTAGAATTGTCATCAGCATTTTGTGCTACAACAAAGTCTTGTCTTTGAATCCAATCAGCAACTTTAGAACTTTCACCTGTTTCCTTGATTTCATTTAAACTACAGTCATTCAAGCTTGCAGCATCACCACTGTTAGCCTTGTCAATGTCTTTACTGTTTTCCAAATGGGATGTTTCCAAAACGTTACAGCTGGTATTAACTAAGGTAGCATTTAGATTTCCAGGTGATTGAACTGACCTAATACTACCAGTATCATCATTCGGTAACAACCAATTCCTGATTGTCGATCCTGAATTTGTCTGACACTCATAAATTTTTGACTTCAAATTATTCATCAAGTTCTTATCTGGAGTCACAGTAGCTCCATCTTTTATGATATTATTTCTTAAATTAAACATTGGAATATCATAGCTAGATTGTAAATTTTGATCAGGAACATGCTTTGTTTCAAGTTGTGGCTTGTCTTGGAGTGATTCTTCAGTGATGTTACTATATTCTGGAAGAGGAATACTGGCTACAGCTGGAGGCTTTTGGACTTTGTTCTCACTTAAGAATGTTTCAGAGAACATACTACCATCTTCAGAATCATAAGTTTGTAAAACAGGCATCAGGTCAAGTTCCACTTCCATCTTATCTGAATCGACTTCGACTTGAAGAACAGGCATTTCATTATCATCACAACTTATGTCATCTATAAGGTGCTCTAGAACATTGCCATTACCTGCAACACTGTGCCATGATACTTATACCACTACCAGGGACATTTTCCTTACTATCTGTCACTTCACTTAATTTATCCAAAGCCCATGAAGAATTCCCACTACATTCTACATTTGAACTGTAATCATCAAACAATCTCTTTCCGCTCCCTTGATCTTCCCTTTCACAACTCTTCTTGGAATGCTGGCTGTTTAAAAATGACAAAACATTATTCACACCATTGTCACCAAACGATGAAGAGGAGAAGTACATCATAGGTATATTTTGGAGCCTTGTTGGATTCAATTCAGAGGCTTGCTTTGACTTTTCTTCAGCTACATCATAAGGCATGGCTTCCCTATTTGAGTTACAACTACCGAGAGCAACATTTCTATGACTGGAACCAGATAAACTGTGAAGAGAACTGACATTTGCCGATATCTCAGAATTACCGAGTGCAACATTTCTATGACTGGAACCAGATAAACTGTGAAGAGAACTGACATTTGCCGATATCTCAGAATTTAAATGTTTTGTTATTATACATGAAGTTTTGACATTGGATCCTGAATTCTTACATCATCATCATCACCAGATGAGAAATAGTCCTCATTATCCTGTCACACTTTGAATTACGTCATTAATAGAGAATTTTCTTCCTATTCTTTGTGATGAACGCCTACTAAAGCTGTTTTCACTTTTTTAATTCACTATTGTTACTTTTAAACTCATTCAAAGATTTCTTTTTAAATATATCTATTGGCTGCAAGGGGATACTTTTCCCAACTGTTTCCAAAGGTTGGGAATGTGGAGATATCTAAAGGATCCTGGGTTATGTTTCTTTTTGATATTGGCTCAGTTTTTGATGCATGCCTACACATTTTATTTTATTTTCAGAATCTTGACTTTTATCACCATTACCTAGTAAACTCTCTTGGCCTACATAGCCTTGTTTGTCATTAGAATCTAGATTAAGTTCACTGCCTGCCACATGTTCATAATGAGAATCAAATTCAGGAAATGTGCTGAAGTTTGGGATTTTTGAGGAAATTTCTCGGCTATCTTTACATCCATTCAGCCCATATTTCCCAACAAAGTTTTGTAGATTTGGTAAATGAGAAGACGTATGATTTAAGGTCTTGAAATTCTCAGCAATTGAGACAAATTCCTTATGTTTTCACTATTCAAATGTTCTCTTAGACTACCATTTGTACCAATGGTCACATGATTCACAGTAGCCTCCCCTGAGTACTCCTCCAGCCGATTTCTTTTTTGACTGGTTATTACTTTCTTTTGGTTTAGTCAATACTACACCAGCATCAAATGGAGATCCAGTCTCATTGTAAAAATATCTTTGGAAATGTTTCAAACTGTTTAAAAAAGAGGTCTATACAAACCATCTTCATCTTCTACTTTAATTACAGGACCGTTTTCTTTTTCAGAATCCCAAGTTATTGGGGACATGCCACTCATGGAGGTATCCATTCTACTAGTTTCTGCTTTGAGCTTCTGCAGATGTTTTGCGCTGTCCCGCAGGAATGCAACTGGTGTTTCAATCCGCAGACCAAGTTTGGCAGCACTCTGTAGTAATCCATTGCTGTTATTGTTGGCATCACAATTATGATTCGCTGATGCTTTGAGCAATAAAGCTTGTCCTGAAATTTAAAATACAAAATTGAAACAAATCATGTATTACAATTGTAGCTATTTTCATCCCCGTTCTTTTTCCATCACAGCAATATATAACATATAAAATATTTAATCCATCGATAGATAATTTACAAGACAATTACGCTACACTTATGAACCTTGTCACATAAGAAAATGATATGACTGACATGCAGAGCTAGCAAAATCAATTGTGCATATTGCCCAGGTTGTCCCAAAGCATATACAGACAAGTAATATTTATCTAGAATTCACTTTATAAATATACGGACAGGTAAAGATAAAATGGACATTGTCAAAATCAGATTTACATCGGCCTTGAATGTGAGTGAAAATATTTAAAGTTTGTAGAAAATCACTCAAGTAATAAAGAAAATATATAGTAAATGAAAACAAATATTATCAAAATTGCAATTTCAAAAGGGTGATTATTCTCTTCTTACAATTATTTCAAACATTTATGATAATACTATAACAGTCAACGAATTTAAGATTTTGAATTTACTGGCCAGAATTCAAGTTTTCAATTTATTCTACTATATATTATTTAACTAAATTTTCTTAAAATTTACACTTGCCCGAACTAATTTTCGCTGGCCATGGGCCACCTGGTGCTAAATTCGCTGACTGCTTTATTAAATATTGTCAATATATTTATGCTAACCAATCAACGAAGATGATAAATATAGATTATGCATATTTCATTAATTGCGTAACATATTACCCAATATACTGGATGTACATTTGCTGATAATGCATTATTACACACCAATTTCTGAAGAACTGAAACTTGCTTTGTACAAAAAAAACACACAGTCATTTTGAATTCAAATCCCTGTTGGGCTTACGATTTTTGGAATTTTGCAGGTACGCATTGGATTTTACACACCTCAGGCATCAGATGTGTGCCATATTTTGCAAACTTTATCACATTTTCTATTATCAATACATGTACATGTAAATAAAACGTTTTCACACACTTCATTATGTTTAATTTTTGCAATGAAATATCAATCTGCCCTTAACATATGATTTGGCCATTCTTGAAGAGAAAATATTTTTTGAGTATTACTGAATTAATGTAAACTTTTTATTTGAAATTTTATATAAAACATCTCAAATAAACAAGACCTGCCTGTAAGACAGTGCGCTCAACTATTATAAGTACATGTACTTAAATTTTGCATTACTCCCTTATTACCAGACTCATCCTGGAGGGAAATTTTAGAAAGAAGTGACTTCTTTGCAAAAATTAGGGAAAAGGAAGTCCATCCTATGGGTGCATTGCATTCAGCATCTATGGCTGTACATCTTTCAACTATATATTAATAATGACATTCAATACACTGTTGATTTTCCAACAGTTTATTAGTAAATGTTATTACTATATGTCTGTTTAAAAAAAATTAATATCAAATAGACTTAGAAATTGCACTGATGATCTTATCTTCTAAGATAATTGAGCTGATCAATGGAGTAGCTACAGCTACAACAATGTGAGTTTGGCTTTTTTCTGAAGAGTGAAATAGTCAAGAGTTTGATACTCAGATTACCAGCTTCATCACCAACATGTACTGTAGGGCATTTAAGAGCATGTAACTTGAATATATATATGAATATTCTGAATATATGATAATGATCTATTTATAAGCATTACTTATACTTTCGTATACAGGTTTAAGCTTAGTATACAGCGACACTCTGATTGGCTAATAATAATTAGTAGTCTGCATATGGGTCAGTTGGACACCGACTTTCTACATCAGATCGCTGAGTAAACATTAATTAGGACTTTATTTTTTTGATATCAAAGGATTTGGCAAATTTCACTTCTCTGATATCTCAGGAGAGCTAAATTAGATTTTACACAGTTACACTGCGAAGTTTTCGCCCGAATCCCCCTCTCTGATTATCCCTGCTTAATTTATTGCTGCTAGTCTATGATAATCAAGTGAGCTACAGAACATCAGCCAAGATTGTATAGCCTTTAAGTATGGCAGTATGGAATCCGGGTCAACTCGGCCCTATACCAACTTGGGACGGGTCAATTCGGCCAATAATTATATATTACTGGTAATGATCACTTTTATTACTTTTATATATTTTCATCATAACCTTCATTGTTTAAAATTGTCACGGTAATAGACCTCTACTGAAGGATTTAAGTTTTATTGATGAAAGTACAAACTTATATGTGAATTTGTAAAAAAAGGAAGAATTTACAATTTATATGCAAGTCTTTACCTACTTTTGATGTTGTTTTTTTTGGAAAAAATATCGTTCAAACAGCATAAATTTTGTCGTATTAAAGAAAAAACGGTGTTAAATACAATTACATTTATTGTCAATAAATTCAATCTTAAAACTTTATTTATGGATCAATAGTTAACATATTGTCTTGATATCACTTCTTAACAATGATAATTTCAAACAATACACTGCCGACTTTTCAATTTCTGTTTGTTAATGATCGTACCCCTGAACACTTTTAGCAATTTACTCCTTAAAAAGTTTATTTACTAAACAAGCTATGTTTATAGGTTTTAAATAGAGGGCAGATTTGACTCATGCTGAGTTGGTATAGGGCCAAATTGACCCTTTACATGATGTTGGCCTGTCATGAATTGCCCTTCAAAAATAGGGAGGTCAGTACACTTAGCACATGTGTGAAATGTTGTGTTGGGCAAGGTTAGACAATTTGCAGATAACACAATAGTATATCTAACAATTAAATCAACCCAAGATGCCCAAACCCTCCAAAAAAATCTCAACAGTCTTGAAAACTGGGAATCTGATTGGTCCGACTCCATGGAATTTAATCCAGATAAATGTGAAGTCCTTAGTATCAACCGCAAGAAACATCCAGTAGCATTCTCTTATAATTTACATGGTCAAAACTAAAATCCACTGAGGCTGCACAATATTTAGGTGTAACAATTAGTAAAAGATCAATCTTGGACCAATCATATGAATAACATAACAGCAAAAGCAAATATCTCACTCAGATTTATAAAAAGAAATGTCAAAACTTCCAACAAAGAGGTCAAAGAAACTGCCTACAAAACTTAAATGTAAGGCCCCAGTTAGAATACTGTTCCACGGTTTGGCATTCATGGCAGAAATGTCTGGTTTACAAAATAGAACAAGTTTGAAGGTCAGCTGCCAGATCTGTAAACAATGACCACAATTACACCAGTAGTGTATCTAAAATGTTAAGTGATCTTAATTGGCAAACTCTAGAGCAGAGGCGCAACATCAGATACAGTTTCCCTACTCTACAAAATCCAATACAATCTTGTGAGGGTCGACCATCACCATCTGACACCCAGGCCACTAGAAACCTGAACTATCTAATAGTCTAACACCATACTCAAGGACTCAATCTCACTAACTCATTTTTCCCCAGAAGTATTTGCCTGTGGAATGGCCTACCTGTGTTACAAGCTAGTCCCAGTTAAGATCTCTTTACTGGGCAGCTGCATGCTTTCTACCAGTTTTAAGTGAGTTTTTTGCTTTTATCTTTTTATCTCACTCTCAGTCTTGTAGTCTTCTTTTAACATGCTTTATATCTTATACCTAAGTATAAATTTGCACTTAACACATTAGTTCTGGCTTCCAAAACTTTATAAGCCACTTTTTAACATTTTTGTTTTTCATCAGATGCAGCATTAAAGTTTTGGATTAGACCCGTTACGAAACCTAACCAGAATAACATAAGTTGATTTATTCTTGTTTTCACTTGCAAATACACTTGACCCGATCAATTCTTGTGCATTTTACGGTAAAACAATTATTTAAATATCGTTCTATACCAATTCATGTAATAAAATATTAATACCGTCATTAAAATTGCCTATTTAACTGTAAAACATCAATTTTCGCCGACTACAGTCGGCCATGACATTCAAGTGCCACGCGAGAACTTGTATGACGTCATTCGCGGGAACAGATTTGAATAGAGTTGTGTACTATATTTAGAACATTTTGTTGACATGATTTCGATATTTTTATTCAAGATAATGTTTTTATTATTTTCATAAATTTTTTAGTATTTAAATATGATTTTATTGAATATAACAGTCAGTAAATAACCTTTTTCAACATCTTAAAAAAAAGTAATCTATAAAAATATTGGAGGCACATGGGTTCATAAAGGTCAATCTCGTAATCACGTGGTCAAACATTTTGGCAATATGGCGGCCAAGTGCCGAAATTTTTACCTGTCGGAAACTATTAGGTAGTTTATGTTCCTAATAAGATTTTTATTTGTCCATCCTTGGCTTATCAACAGATTATATATCGTTTTATCAAGGTATGCTTCACTTTACTTTGTGGCATGTTCGATTAATAAATACGAGCGTGTCAGATTCCTGGCACGATTATTGGTGGACTTTCCCTACGGGGTTATCTTCAGCGTTCACGTCATGTCATATATATAAACGGGTACGCTGAAGACCGTAAGCTATTAACACATTTGTTTTTAACAGCTATTCGCAGACAATGCGCCTGCTTAGTGTAATCGTTAACAATTTTGAAGAGCTCAGTATAATGTAATGTAGGTAGATGTAAATGTATCTGTTTACATTGTTGCATAAATGCCCTTTTACTAGTTTTAGTAACAAAAAATTGTTTTTAAAAAGTAGTTAATGCTTCACAGTAGTAGAAAAAAAATGCTTTAAATAACATTTCACACAAGTTGTGGAAACATGTACAGAAATGTGGCGAATGCAATGAACACATCGGAACTTCCAAAGGAAGTCATTGTTGTGTTTTTTTGTCCGCAGTATTTGGTAGATTAACCATAGATTACCAATAGAAACCGGAAATTGGGCCCGAATACCAATCAATCAAAGAACATGTACTTCTTGTAACAATAAAATAGGCGACGAATTTCATTACTTATTTGAATGTGTTTTGCTTAATGATGAAAGAAAGAAATTTTTAAAACCTTATTATTATAGACGTGCAAATACATTCAAACTAGATCAACTAATTAATACAGAAAACAAGAGCAAATATTTGAAATTATGTAAATTTGTTAAAACAATAATTTTAAGATAATTAAAATTAGAATTTACCTCATATGTGATTACTTACATTCCAAGAATTACTTACATTCCAAGACTATTACACGAATATTTCACAGATAAATCTTTTATTACCCATTGTAAAGTGTTTGTTTGTTATAATATTTGTCTAAATAGTATGACACTTTTTTCATTTAGCTTATAAGTATGAGTCTAGAAATGTCATTGTAAAGGTTTAAAATATTATGTCGTACATAATTGTACATCACTTGTCAGTTGTTTATATTATTATTTCTTTTCCCTTTTCCTTTTTTGTAACTATTCTCATCGTTTGTCGATAAATAAAAAGAAAGGTAATATGAAACGAAATTATACCCTTAGAGAGTGTCCAAATTACGTGACTCTCCACGGTTTTTTTGTGGTAACATATTACTAAGAACTTTAACAATTTGTGGTTTTGATACATTGTTAATTGAACGTACTGCAGTTCAGCAAATGATATGAATAAATACTCTTTCTACGAATTATTTTACCACTCAAATTATATAATTATACATTGTACATTTGTTTAAAGAGCCTCTACTAACATTGTATTTATTACTAACCACATTTATTCATGTTAACATGAAATGTGTGTAATAAAGGAAATTTGACTTGACTTGACTTGGTAATAAATATACAAACCTCTACTCAACGGAACATTTTTGGTTGTCTGTTTCTGTGAATAATCATCTTTAGAATGTTTTGTTGAACTTTTATCAGTTATCAATAATGTCAAATCTTTTGAAAGAAAATCTTCAATTTGTCCTCCTAGATTTTGAATACGTTGAGATATTTTTGATTTCGCTGAGGCTGATTTAACATCAAGGTAAAATGTTTTTCCAGCATACGGTCGCTCTTCAAAAGATAAACTTCTTCGTGCACGCAATCCAGAGGACTTTGGCTTCATTATATACTACAAACATAAGAGATAGTTTACTTGTAGAAAACAAATGTTTTCTTTCCGCAGCAATATAAACAATTTTTTTAGTTCTATACAACGATCTTCAGGAAATAATTATTATTCATCAAATTTCTTTCTTGAATAGGCCGCCGCTGTAAGCTTCTAGTGATCTTGAAGAAAAGGACAAAACCCTTGGCGAATACAAAATAATATCGGGCACAGTCTAAAACGCGGACTCCTCTTTAGCGGACGCGACAATTAAAAAGGAAAAAAGTGGACGGTTAGAATGACAGGTGAGATAATAAATGTTTAAAAATAATATATATTTATACGTTAACGGATGGCAAGCGGGCGTTGAAAAAGTTATAAAAAGTTGTGTATTAATTGGATTTGTTCATTCATACATGGAGCTATATATCTGTGATTCATATTTCATAAATTAAGTTATATTTAATTGTAATTTGGAATAATAATAAAAAATTATTTAATTTCATTTCATTGTCCTTCTATTATGTTTAGTGATACCTTGTATAAACATGTATTATAAGTATATAGACAGAAAAAAATCTTTCAAATATAACAACTCTTTACATGAATTTCGTTTCAAAATTACTTGTACATGTAGTAATACGTAATAATAATATAATTTTAAACATATACATGTATATAGATCCTGTCGTACCACTTTTTCCTAAATAATTAAAATCTTTACGTTAATTCATGTTTAAAAAACCACGAGTATGATTCAATACATTTTTTTAATGCTATTTTTTAATTTTAGGTCCAGTTTGCTAAAATTGAATTAACTTGGTAATTGTTAATTTAGTGAAAAAAAAATGAAAAATAAAGTCACAGAAAAAGTAATTTATTTCATTAGGGGCATGATTGTACAAATGACGAACAATAAAAGCATACGCATTCATAGAAACTTCAGCTTTTGGAGTAATTAGAACAAAAATATTTTGCTAACATAAAATTATTAAAGCTATATTTTAATAATAAAATGTCTCTAAAGATGCAATGAATACGTGCCGTAAATTATCTAAAGACATTACGAATAAGTGTGAACAACTTTGCTAACCTGATTAAATATGTCAAGTCTTCGGATAGAAAAAAAACCCCGCATTTTGGGAACAATTTAAACATTGGAGGAAAACACTGACGATTTACAAAACTCAGCTGACATACATATTTAAAATAATTCAGTGAATTACTGAATTCAAAATTAATAGGTCACAATTTTGCAAATTATAACCTTGAAGGAGATGAATGGTGACATGTCCGGGGTCCAAACTCGATCTCAGTTCTTAAAGAGTGGATGGACCCCCATGAAGCCTATCTAGAGTATACATGCTGACGACATAGATCTCTATACATGAAAAGTGCGGATATTATGAAAATTGTACATTTATGCATTATAAATTTGGTTTGAATATTATATTTTCTTCATATTCTATATTCAATATATCTGTATATTTAGTTTTTAAGTGTAAAGAAAATAAATTCAAAATTTAGAGTATCGAAAAAAGTGAACACAGCAATTAAGCGTAATCAACATGCTACTTAATTTCGTATTTTGTGGACAATATAAGGAAGCATTGACAATATAGATATAGAGAAAAAAGCAGACGATATACATAGTGTAGATCGAATGCATGATGTCCAGACAATTGGGCGGGAGATGATCTTTAATGACGGTGCATTATTTTTCATTGAAATTAGTATATTGTCAGTGCTTTTCCTACTGTGTTCATTCATTCATTCATTCATTCATTCATTCATTCATTCATTCATTCATTCATTCATTCATTCATTCATTCATTCATTCATTCATTCATTCATTCATTCATTCATTCATTCATTCATTCATTCATTCATTCATTCATTCATTCATTCATTCATTCATTCATTCATTCATTCATTCATTCATTCATTCAAATATACCCTCAAAGTATATTCTGTGTGCAAGATACATTGTAGATGTAGGGCATGGTCCTAATACTCGTATATATACATTGCCCTATTCCCATATAAATGATACATTAATCTATAAAATGTTACGTAAATACCTGCTATAGTTTTTCAGTTATACTTAAGTATGATTAATTGAAAAGGGCAGTGCACTTCTCAACGTGATATAACCACAGTATATGACCACATGGTTTACAGACACTTCACCCCCAGGCACTTCACCCTAGGCCCTTTTTTGCAGACACTTCACCCCTCAGACAGTTCACCCTCATTTTAAGAAATTTGATTGAGACACTTCACCCCCCTCCCCCATTTTTTATTTTGTGTTAAACAATTATTTATGTAGAAAATGTTAAATGTATTCAATAGTGATCGAGTATGTTTATTGTTTTAAAATATTTTATTTTTTTATCATGTAACTGACAAAAGACAATGAATATATTGTTGTTTTGCTCTACACTCATATCACAAAGTTATTAGTAAGTAAATTCTTTATTTTTTTATTCCATTTTTATATATTATATACTAATTTCTTGCGAAAGTGATATAACAAATTAAATAATCTTTTTATTGAAGTGTGTGAACCCTTCTGCTCTTCATAATTGGAGGAAATAAAACAATCTATTTATCTATCTATCTACCTTTGATATATATTAAGTACAGTGTATATAATCTGTTTCACACTTCCTTTATGTCTTTATAAACAATATTTATTTATTTATTTATTTATTTATTTATTACTGTTAAATATTAAATATTTTACTTATTTTTCATACAATAATACCTTTTCAATCCAATTATCTAATCAATTATGAGGTAACTGTTGAATAATATAATGTGTGTTATAATGTTTTATGTATATGAGTTTAATATATTATTACATGTTTTGTTTCTGAATTATTTACTAAACAAATATTAACTCTTAGAAATGTCTGTAGATTATCCTTTAATTGAAAAATTATAAATCAAATAATATAAAAGCATTATGTTGATGGCTTATTTACTTAATAGAAAAAAATGGATGAGGGATGAAGTGTCTTACTGATTTTGAGGGGTCTTTACCTAGGAATGAAGTGGCTTCAAAATTTGACGGTTGAAGTATCGGGGGTGGGGGGTGGAAGTGTCTTGCTACCGACCACATTATATTTAGTTTCCAAACTTATAAAAGTTTTAAAGTTTTATGCTCCATTCAATTCTGTGACGGACAACGACGTGATGGACAGACGGACGAAAAGTATATCTATCACACAAAAAAGGAATTTTGGATGGATGCTTTGGTGGCAGCGGATTTCAATTTACAGCGTCTATCAACACAGATCCAATATGGCTGCGCCCATGAAAAAAGTGTTCAAATTTATCGGTATCTTGCTTTATTTATCAAGTTATAAGTTTATTTTGAATAATTTTCGTCCACATTTAATGTTTTTGATTTGTTTTTTTTTTGTATTTCAAAAGAAAATTAAGTCATGTCAATGTGAAGGAATAGTCTAGAATACATGTGTGCGTTAGTCACTACCCCACCCCCGGAGATACTCAACAACCTTCCTACCTCTCCAAAAACCATGTAAACTGCGTTTTTTTTTTCATTTAAAATATGTTTTGATATTAAATATATGCTTTTAATTCAATTTCCGTCATTTCCCACTGTTATACTCGGTTCCTATGATATCAAGGTATTTAAATTTTCTGTGACTGCTAGTAAAAGCAACACGTGGTGGTGCTAATATTTGTGTAACTTGCACACTATATTCATTTTTATTTGCCAATAAATTTAATTTGGGGAATAATGAATGTATTCATGGCAAGAAAATTATTTTATAAAACCTTCATATTTGACAACCATTTCCTTAATGGTTTTTACACAGTCAATTAAAATATGTTATAATCACATATACTGACATATAGTATATTCATATAGTTCTAATTTTATAGCAAGTTAACTGTTGGAAGTTTTTCACAACTTAACTTGAAAGTTTTGACCGATCTATCATTCCATACTTGCAATTTTGGGGATTACCTTGATACCGTAGTAACGCAATCCGGTCAACTCGTCCCCTGGTCAACTCGTCCTCTGGTCAACTCGACACCTTTTTGGTCAACTCGTCCCCTACTTTTGGTCAACTCGTCCTCAAAGAGTCAACTCGTCCCTAATATGGTCAACTCGTCCCCTACTTTCGATCTATTCGTCACTATTATGTTGTAAATCAATGTCTTGAAATAGTTCTTTTATGTAAAATTAATAATGAATTTGATTGATATCGACATTATTATATTAATAAAATAACGTTTTTTTTACGTTAACTTTTAATGTTCTTTATCTAAGCGCACGTGCATAGCTTTGATGTAAAACTACAAAGACAGGTAAGTTTGCAAACATTCAATTAATGTTTAATTAATCGGAGTTTTAATGATAATTAAAACTAAAGTTAGGTCCAACTCTTTGATTTTTACCGCCTCCCTGAATGGATTAAAGACCCAGGCGACAGATTAACAGAAATTAGAAGTACTAAAAACTTTATGTCGGTGCGTATTGATCTCATTATAGAAGGATCGTGTCAATTAAAAATATGATAATTGTTTGTTGTGAAATTGTCAATATAAATGTTGCCCTGATAAATATAATACTTTATACATTAAATGTTATTTCTATTGATTGTCTTCGTGTCGTTTTTTCTGTATGTAATTTAATCAGAATTATGCATATATACTTATTATTAGATAAAAAAAACTCCAATTATTCGCATACAAAAAGCGTCAAAATATGTCCAATTCAGTAATTTTATAATATATTATTTTAACAGTCTATAATAATTTATGAAATATATGAAAAACAAATAATAATAAAATATAGGGGACGAGTTGGGGACGAGTTGACCAGGGGACGAGTTATCCAAGGGACGAGTTGACCAAAAAGGTGTCGAGTTGACCAGAGGACGAGTTGACCAGGGGACGAGTTGACTCTGAATCCGTAGTAACCTCCTCTGAAATTACCAGACATGGCAGACATTGGAAATAGTTTAAAAAATGTCATTTTTATTGGTTCTTTTGAAATAATTTTTTGACAAACAGTTGTGGAAAAGGTTCACTTATAAAATTGAAAAAAAATCTCATTCATTTATAATATTTATGATTAAATATTTTCCGATAAACGTCAAGTACCGTGATATCATAGAACCCCAGGCTAATACAAAATGATACAAAATTGATACATATATTTGGTAAATATAGCTGTGATATATGTACTTCTTCTTCTTCTTCCAATATACTGGCCACCTTCAACTAACTGAAGTTTACTGCCAGGTAAATGCGCAAGACAGAAAGGAGGAGTAAAAATAGTGAGGAATATATACAGTGCAGGTTAAAAACGGACAAGAGTGTGGGTTAGATATAGAGTTGGGACAGATGAGTACGGAATGTCTCAACAATACCGGCTGACGTAGCATCTGGATGTAGGCTGTTCCAGTCGTTGATGGTGCGTGGGAAGAAGGATTGTTGACAGTACTGTGTACGGCAGTAGGGAATCTTGTAGGATAGGTTGTGTGAATTTCTTGTAGATGTGGAGTGGGTACGGGGTCGGGTTGTGCATATATGGCACAAATATCTAGGGTTGTGACCAATCAACGCACCGAACACCTGTGGTCTAGAAGAGAAATTTCTAAAAAAGACCTGTGGTGACACAGGGAAAAGGCATGGTTATATTATTCAAAATTGAAAGATACTTGATGTAGTTGTACATTTTATGCAGGCTCTTTCAAAGATTTGTTTAATGTTTTGTTTAATTTTGATTTGACATGTACTGATAATAAACTGATTGCGTAAAAATTATACTAGATAATTATTATTTTCGTGTCTGTAATTTTCAGATATTGGTGCCAACTTGACAGGTGAGTTATTTAACCCTTTCCCCCATGAGCATATTGTGAAAAATGGCCATTTTCACTGAAAAGCCTCCTCTTACAAGTTCAAACTGCTATGGAACTATGAAAAATGCTTCAATACTAATCAAACTTGGCACAAATGTTGACTGGACCATTGCCTTTGTAACGACATGCTCAGTCTTAAATTTCCTGTTACCATGGCAACGAGGGGACATCTCAAAATTGCCAAAAATCACTTTTTTGCCTCGATTTTTTCCATCAAAATTTACTTCAAAGTGCTGCAACTTTTCAAGGGATTGAGATAGAGTCAAAGGCATTTCAGCGTTGGTTACACGTTACCTTATGATCAACCTGGGGTCATTTCAAGCCTCTCACAAGTCCAAAATTTTCTTGGCGATGAGGGGGACTCCGCCCTCCTTCAAACCCCCCAAACAGAAGGGGGTACATCCCCCTTCTGGCAACCCCCTGATGTATTATTTGGATGGGGACCGTGCCGAAAAAATGGTCACTTTTTTTAACAACATTTCTCAAACGAAAAACAGTGTTTGGGGTCTAAATCGGACATTTTTTCACTGTTTGAGGCCTCAAAAAGGGGGGGGGCAAAAAGCCGTCGAAACACGCTTATATAAGGGAAAAGGTTAACCCAGGGTTTGAATTCCAGCTTCAATGCATATTGTCAAACTGCAAATAAAGTTTGAAAACTACATCACATCTAAATCTTGAATTTGTGATATTTTTATGAAATGATATCACATTGAATGTGTTTTACAAAAGCACGTGATTTCGCACATATGACAAACAAGTTCATGGGCAAAGCAAGCAGAAATTCCAACCCTGTAAATCCAATTTCTTGAGTTAATTTCTTATGTTGAGAATGCCGGAAACAAAAGAGATTAGTCTTTGCACATCAGTATAGTCTTAACAAGACTCACTACAGAGTTTTTTTCTCTACTTTGGGAATGGTGCCGGTACCAGATTGATTGGGAAAATGCGTTATATTGACTCAAATTGGGAATCTTTAATAAGCATCTTTTCAGCTACAAATCAGATTAGTCATAATGAATAAAGACAGCTAACAGCTTTCACTGTCCAGGTAGAACTATTGAGTGGTGATTTATATAAACATGTTTGATTTTAAATGATTTAAGAGAAATCTCATGGCCTTGAACAGTCATTTTGGGAATTTTCACATTAGAAATTGGGAATTTTAATGTCTTTTTTCCATTGGGAACAGTACCTTTTTCAGGTAGTAGTGATATAAAGAAAAAAAACCACTACAATAGATACAATTGCCTGATTAACTTAATAATGTTATAGTTTGTTCATAGTTACTCTGATTATATTATCTAAAAATACAAAAGTTATCAATAAAGAATACATCTTTTAATTACTTTTTAACCAATAAACATCATAAATTTAATATCTTTATCTGTGATATTATGACATTTAAAATTGTCTTTGGGTGTTTGGTGAAATTAGACCAACCCTGATAAATTCATGTATGCACTCAGACAAATTCAATGTTAAAGTACATGTAGTTCTATGATGATTATGAAATGGGAGGCTAAGTACTTATTGTCATATCAATATTAAGACTAAAAGTGTAACATCAATTTTTATACCCCCGCACAACAAAGTTGTAAGGGGGGTATACTGGAATCAGCTTGTCCGTCCGTCCGGCCGTCCGGCCGTCCGGCTGTCCGGCCGTCCGGCCGTCCGTCGGTTTTTTCTTGTCCGCCCAATAACTTAAGATTCCTTTGACCCTTAGTCTTCATATTTGGCATGGAGGTTAGTCATGATTAGTAGATGACCCCTATTGATTTTGAGGTCACTAGGTCAAAGGTCAAGGTCACAGGGGCCTTGAATTCAAAAAGCTTGTCCGCCCAATAACTTAAGATTCCTTTGACCTACAGTCGTCATATTTGGCATGGAGGTTAGTCATGATTAGTAGATGACCCCTATTGATTTTGAGGTCACCAGGTCAAAGGTCAAGGTCACAGGGGCCTTGACTTCAAAAAGCTTGTCCGCCCAATAACTTAAGATTCCTTTGACCTACAGTCGTCATATTTGGCATGGAGGTTAGTCATGATAAGTAGATGACCCCTATTGATTTTGAGGTCACCAGGTCAAAGGTCAAGGTCACAGGGGCCTTGACTTCAAAAAGCTTGTCCCCCCAATAACTTAAGATTCCTTTGACCCACAGTCGTCATATTTGGCATGCAGGTTAGTCATGATAAGTAGATGACCCCTATTGATTTTGAGGTCACCAGGTCAAAGGTCAAGGTCACAGGGGCCTTGACTTCAAAAAGCTTGTCCCCCCAATAACTTAAGATTCCTTTGACCCACAGTCGTCATATTTGGCATGGAGGTTAGTCATGATTAGTAGATGACCCCTATTGATTTTGAGGTCATCAGGTCAAAGGTCAAGGTCACAGGGGCCTTCACTTCAAAAAGCTTGTCCTCCCAATAACTTAAGATTCCTTTGACCTACAGTCTTCATATTTGGCATGGAGGTTAGTCATGATTAGTAGATGACCCCTATTGACTTTGAGGTCAAAGGTCAAGGTCACAGGGACCTTGACTTCAAAAAGCTTGTCCCCCCCTATAACTTAAGATTCCTTTGACCCACAGTCTTCATGTTTGGCATGGAGGTTAGTCATGATTAGTAGATGACCCCTATTGATTTTGAGGTCACCAGGTCAAAGGTCAAGGTCACAGGGACTTTGACTTCAAAAAGTTTGTCTGCCCAATAACTTAAGATTCCTTTGACCCACAGTCTTCATATTTGGCATGGATGTTGATCATTATTAGTAGATGACCCCTTTTGATTTTGAGGTCACTGGATCAAAGGTCAAGGTCATAGGGACTCTGACTTCAAAAAGTTTGTCCACCCATTAACTTAAGATTCCTTTGACCCACAGTCTTCATATTTGGCATGGATGTTGATCATGACTATAAGGTGACCCCTATTGATTTTTAGGTCACTGGGTCAAAGGTCAAGGTCACAGGGACCTTGACAAAAAAAAGCTTTTCTTCTCAATTGCTAAAGAATGTCCTGTCCGCAATGTATTGATTTTGACATTTTCACATTTGAAGCATGTAGAATATATAACTTAGCAATGCACTGGCTTAGTAACCTAAGATTTGGCAGGGAGGTTGTCCTTGAGCTCTAAATGGCCACTGTTGATTCTGACAAAGTGGTATGCGGGGGTATTCACGCCATGATAGTGGCAGTTCTAGTTTGTCCAGGAATGGACCAGCCTAGTCGATTCAAATCCTAATTTCTTACACTCTTAGAATAGACACTGAGCGGCTTTTGTTTCTAAATTCAGATCCAGTATTTCGAGGTATTTACAGAGGAAAGAGACATCATGAAGGTATAGTAGTTGTATGAATTAATTATTAGTTTTATTCTCTAAATATTATACAAGTAGCCTCTTAAGCTATTTTATAAAGATTGCTTAATGCAGGCCACTTTTGTACTTGCCATTTAATTGTTAGAAAGATATGACGAACCTTAAAGAAATGTTTGGAGTTTTTACTAGGTATTCTTTGTGCATGAATAATATTGTTGGAATTAATTTTTTATCTGTATTCTTGAGTTATTATACGAGAAGTTTTTTAGGTCAGTTGTTTTAAATCTTTTTAGTAAGTATTTCTTTGTGTGTGTATTTGAACCCTTTCTAGTCACCAAATTGGAGTATAGTGTAAAGCCTGAGCCTTCTTGATATAATGGAGATTACAAAACTCAAAAATTCTATGCTCTGAAATGTGTGGCATTTTTAAGCTCCTTTTGAAATACATGTTTACATCCATTTAATATGTTTCTTTTTTGTCATTTTAATGAATTATAAAACATTTTATTAATTCTTTCATTATTTAGCCCTTATTTTTTTCAAGTAATACATTGTATCTGAAAGTTGATTTTGATTTTCAGTTCTTTTGTTTCAGATGACTTTGTTGATATGCTTAAACGGGCAAAAGATGTTGGTATGGAAAAAGTATGTAAAGTTTTCATAATTTTTGAAATATCTAATTTGAGATGAGTATATTCTTTTTCATTAATTCAATTTAACCTATAGCTCTTCAGCGCTTCTTATGTAAAATTCTTCCAAGTATAATTTCCAATAACCGTAAATTATACCATACCCAGACTATGGTATAATTTTCAGTTTTTCTGGGCGGAGCAATAGGTTAAAACAGTAGCGTCATGTTATTTTGATTGACAGCTCATTTTACGTCATTTCTGCTATGCAAATTAAGATCGAAGGAGTAAGTGACCTTTCTTATGCAACCTCACTCGACTTCGTCTCGTGAGGTCAAGGCATAAGAAAGGTCACGTGATTATGGTATAATTTACGCAAACCCAGAAATCGTCAACGCAGCAATTTAAATGGCATTGGGAAAAAGAGTATGAGCTATTTTGATGCTAAGGTTATCTAAACATTTAAAGATGTCAAGATTATAAAAATATTAAAAAGTTGTCAAGGTACAAATTAAATAACATTTAAAAATGTCCCGATTATATAATAACAACCTTTTACATCATGAAAATTAAGTTTTATATCAAACTTTGGTGTACAATACAAATGTATTTAAATATTTCAGATTATGGTAACTGCAGGATGTTTAAGAGATGCAGAAGAAGCTACTAAACTAGTGCAAGAACATGGTAAGTCAAGATCTTAAAGGCCCAACTGCACTATAAAAGCCAGCAGATGGCGCTAGGGCAGGTTTCTTATTAATTTTATGCATGCTTCACTTCAGGGACCCTTTTTCAAAGATTTAAGATTAATTACCAAATGCATTTAAACAACACTTGGCATGTATGTAGGCATATATATTCTTGATACAGATTGACCAAAATTATTCAAAATAAAACTTTGTTAAGTGTGTTTCTGGAAAAAAATACTGGCTGTCAAATTTGAAATTTGAATTTCCATGGGAGGAGCCAACTGATCATTACAGGTCATGAACCTTCAGTAGTAAACAGATGCACGTGGCAGTGTTTATTTCAGTGAGAGAGATTTGTAGCAGACGATATATATTTCAGGGAGGGAGATTTTCAGCAGACGACACATTGGAATGCTGAATACATGATAAGAAAAAACAATACCTTTTACTGATCTTACTTTATCAAAAAGTATTTATATCCAACAAATTTACAATAATCCATTAATCTATGATTTTTTTAAATTTCAAAGTACTTATTCAACTTGTATTTAAATGGTTTAAACTTCATGAAAACAGTAAAAGTAACTTCCAGGTATATTTCATTTACACTATATTTTGTTGTAAATATCTTGTAGTCAAATTTACATTTCACAAAAGTTTATCAGACAAAATGTTGCATTCGTATAAAATTTTTATATATTAATAGTTTAAAAATATTTTAAATTCCTGTCAAGATCATTTTTAGCAGGTTTTTTTTTTTAAAGAAATGTCCCATGTAAGGCACATCCTTTGGATTTGGATATAGTTGTCTGACTTGATGCAGGACACAGTCAGGCATAATTTCCCTTACAGTCAGTTCAACATGTGCTGCAAGCATAAGTCTCTCCTTTCTTTCTAAATATACACTATTGCTCCAAAGTCCCCTTCTGTCGAGCATAGTCCAGTATTTTCTATAAAGTTTTTTTCTTATTAAGTTATTTCCTGGTCTTGCTAAGCGACCATCTCCTAACCAGGCCTGAGGACTTGCAGTCACACAGGGGGAACTAAGACAGTGGTGACAAACATCTGTATTACCGGCAGCCAGTTCAGATGATCCATTTTGTTGATCTGTTGACATCAAGTTTGCATTCTCTTCATGAATTTCTTTTTCACAAACATCTGAGTTTACTGACTTAGTCTCAGTGGATGTTCTGCTCAAATTTTGATACTGGGTACTTGTTGCTTCAGTATCGTCATCACTTGATATTTCAATATCCCACCCATGAAAATTGAATATTCCACAAGTATTTCTTTCTGTTCTTCTGTCATATAAATCACATATCTCTTTTTCTTATTATCCTGTGCCATTTTTTAGAATTCAAATTTGTACAAAATATATAAAATCAGATTATAACAGCTTAAAGATTTGCACTATTTCCCTCCAAAACAAGCATCCTATGTGAATTTTAATTCTACATGGCAGGCCATACAATGAACAATTATACTTCATTGTGACAGCATCTTAATTAGGTGTTGGCAGATTAAAATGTTTCCCAGCAGAGTTTACTGTTAAAACAATGTGAAGCTGATATCATTTTCATTTGTGTGAATTCATTAGTAAAGTCAGGTATACAATATAGTGATAAACATGGATGATAACCATAATCAACAAGTTGAAGATCATAATAATGTAATAAAAAGAATACGCTTGGAATTACGTAAGGAGCCAAAAGCCTATCCATCAAATTCTGGTGAAAAAAGACGTGCAAAAAATAAAGAAAATAGACAAAAAAATAGAAAATCAAGAGGCAAATTGGAGTACTATTACAATGATGAGTCAGAAAAAACTGAATTGTTTAACAAAATTGACAAAATAAAATTGTGGAGGACAGTTTGATAAAATATCGACGTTTGAGCTACTCCACAGGCTTTGTGATTTTTTTACTTCTCTGAATTTACCCGTTGAAGATAATGTGACAAATGAAAGTTTAGACTTTGAGCCAGAATATCAATACTGCACCTTGGAAGATGCAAAAACGGAAGACATTTTTATAGGATGTTTATCATCAGTTCAAAAACTTATAACACAAGTACAAGCCCATGATATAAAATGTAAGGAAAGATTAAGTCTTGATAAATCAAACAACAAAAAAATGCATCTGGTAATGACTGCCAATATCAAATGTAAGGAGTCCCATGCCTTGAGCTGGACGTCCTCTCCACACATGGGAAACGGAAAGTTTTTAGCAAGTTACAAATTTTGTCATGGTTATTTTTCCAGCGGCATACTACCTAACCAATTTCAAAAACTGTGTGAAGCTTCAGATATTGCAGATTTTGGGGAAAAATATATTTCTGAAATGATGGAGACTTACAAAGGAGCTGTAGAGAATGAAGTCTTAGAATCTAAAAACAATGCTCTTCAAGATGAAATTGCCATGACCGCTGCACTTTTGCCTGATGATGAAATACTGACAGGAATAAATATTGTTACTGATGCCCGCCATTGTTGGCGCAAGAATGCAAAGTTCACTGATGTTGTCTGTCTTGGTAAAGCAACAAACAAGTGCATTCAAGTTGAGACAGTCACCAAGTCTGATGATCCCAGCTCTCAACGGCATGAACTTGTAGGAGTACGACGCTTATATGATTATCTTGACCAGAAGGACTGCCCAGTAAACATCCATGCACATGACAACAACAACCAAATAACTAAATATGTCAGAGAAGAAAGAAGCCCAACAACGAATGCAAGTGATACTTGGCATATGACCAAGGGCATAGCTAAAGCTGCAAGAAAAATAACAACAGGCTTCAAATCAACACATGGAGTTGTGTGGCATGAGGAACTGTCTGACAAAGCTGCTGCATTAAAAACTCACACATTCCATTCAATGAAAAACTGCCAAAATAATCCCGAAATTCTACGAAAAAACATACTTAACTTTGTTGACCACTACAAGGGCAGTCACGATAATTGTCTACCAACTTCTCGATGCAAAACAGACCCAAATTATGAATGTTCCAAATACACCATCAAAGATGGAAAAGCTGTTTCTATTCTTACAAATTTTTTAAAATCAATGCCAGTATACAAAGATGCAGAAAAATATAGATACTGTATGGACACTCACTACGTAGAATCGTTTAATAATGTATTATTACAGTATGGAGACAAAAGAATATGTTTTGGATTAGATGCCTACAAAATCAGGATTAACTTGGCTGTCCTTGACTGGAATGAAAATGTGAATCGCCCTCAAACATCAGAAAGACAGATTCCATATAAAAGAGATCCTTCAAGAACATACAGCATTCCAGTGAAAAAAAGAAAAACAACTGACTTCAAAAATAATATCTGGACAAGATGGCTTAATAATGTCTTTTAATTAATCTGATTAATCTGTGAGTTGTATAAAACATCCATTAAACCTCTCCTGTGTAAAATCAGCTGTTTTTGTTTACATTCTCTCTGCAGGTTAACACTGCTCTGCAGGTTAACACTGCATGCTATTTTTAGCTCATGGTTTATAACAGACAGTTTTACATCACTGATTAGTCACACCCACAAATACTCGCTGCCGCGGCAGCGAATGTTGCCCCTTTAACCTTTAACCTTGATAACTGAATCTTAACCTTTAACCTTGATAACTGAATCTTAACCTTTAACCTTGATAACTGAATCTTAACCCATGCGACCAAGATTAGCCGGAACATCTGTGCTATCTGATCATGGTCCTTGCTATCCACTAACCAGTCAGTATATATTTTGAAGTTTTCCTTAAACATAGTGAATGGTTGTGTCACATCAAAAGATGGATAAGCCCATTTGAGATATGTAGCATGGTATGATTAATGATCAGTGACGAGCCTTTTTATAATCAGGTTTCTCTTTGCCTGAGAGATCTTGTCAGAATAAAGAGTCAAAATTTTGTATGTTGGTCATTACTTTTTTTAGTTCAATTAAGATTTTTGTCTTAAAACTAAACAGTTTTTGTCATTCAAATGTAGTTGCAATATATTTACACACTACATTGAATACTTTATAATGGTTTGTATTACACTTAATATTTCAAAAACTGAAATTTAACTCATAACTGTCTGGAACCAAAAGTAATTAGCCTTTGCCACCAATATCGAGCCACGCCCCTCTGCACGTCCATACAATGTGACCAGATTCTCTACTGCTGGCTGACCAACTTTAAATCCATCTTGATAACCCCATATTTGATAATAGACAGTGATAACAATGGATGCTAAACAAGTCCATTTAACAAATTCAGTAGGTAATGGATTAACCAATGAGTTATTGTCTTTACTCAGTTATAAGACTGGTAACTTATAAGACTAGTCTAAATTAGACTAATAATGCTGTATCATCGATAAGAATTTTCACGCCATTCATTTTTCAGAGAATTTATATACAACAATAGGGTGTCACCCAACAAGATGTGGAGAGTTTGAGAAGTCAGGTGACCCAGATGGTTACATAAATAAATTACTAGATATAGCTGCACAGAATAAGGAGAAGATTGTAGCAGTAGGAGAATTTGGACTTGGTTTGTAAATTTTTCCAAAATCCAGTTATTACCTATCATCCATGCATAGATCCCTTCATAACCTTTCATTCATTCAATTATTATAATTATCGGATTAGTGGGTTACAATGAGAATTTCTTCACAAGGTATTTGTTAACTAAAGAATACATGTTAATGTTTGTGGTTAACTGACTGTATTGTAATTCAAATCAATGGTCAGAGTAGAAATTTATCAATTGCATTTCAACAAGGGGGCCTTTTGCTAAAAATGAAGGTCTCCCAACTGTGAGTAAATGTAACATATGGGTGGCAAATGTCACATTATGTTCATATAGTTTGTACTTGTAAGCAATCTTAGGAGTTATTTTTAAAGAAATAGAATAAGGGATGTAATTTTGAGTCTTTTTGATAATGCTATTTTTTTGCCATTTAAAACCTTAATAATAAATATTCCATGAAATAGATTCTATTTGTCTCTATGACAGATTATTTTATATTATTTCCAGATTATGACCGGCTGCAATTTTGTCCAAAAGAAACACAGCTGAAGTAAGTGTTTTTAGTTTTATTGAATTTAAAACCTAATATTGAATTCAAGTACACATTTTATATTTAAATATCAAGATAATTTCTAAATATAATACTTTAAAAGTGTACTTGATAATCATTAAAAGTTAATATATAATTAAATTTTGGAAATTGATGGTTTTAGAATTATAGTTGAATAAAGAAGGAACCAAATAAAATTGTATTATGTAGGAAATTTGCCCTTGTGCATAAAAAAATAAATTACGAAATGGAAACCTCAATATTATAATGGGTATATGGTAAAATGAAAAATATTTTAAGAAGTAGATAAAATTTGTCCTATTTTTGCCTTTGCCATTATAACTTTAGAATGAATATGTTCTGCTGTGAGTTTTAGACTGTCATTTATGAATATAAGGGATTTTAATGGCATGAATGTATGAAAAAGGAATCTTACGGAATAATTGGGGTTCTACACAGATTCTTCCTTGTGCCTGAAATTATGCAATGAGGGCACCTTCAAGTTTTCGTCCCACCGGGAAAGCTGGAAAGTTGGTTGGAAACTTAAACTCAGCCAAAGAAAAAAAAAGACCGGCCAGTAGTATATGGTCTGGTTATGTTGCATGGTTATAAGTCTTTTAATATTCCCACTGACACTAAAATGTCTTAATATATCATATTTACTTTTACTGCCTATTAACTCCCTAGTCAATGCTAGCTCATTCCATTGTAAAAATTATAACAAATATAATGTGTATTTTCAGGTATTTTGAAAAACAGTTTGAAATGGTGGAACAATTACAGCTTCCATTATTCCTTCATTCGAGAGCCGCAGGGCATGATTTTGCTGCAATTATAAAACGTCATAGGGACAAAATAAAAGGCGGTGTTGTGAGTTAAAAATAGCCTGTTACCATAGTTATATTTGCTTATTTAATTATCAAATATTTAAATGCATAGTAAATGATACTGATAACTTAATTGATATGTTTGATTGAATTTAATTTAAGGTAATAGAAACAAGGCAGTAGCACATCAAAATACTTTATTTGATGTGTCAAGAGTTGTTTTTAACTGGAAAGGATGAAGTGAATGCTCATGTCATTTGTAACCTACAGTTCCCTACCTTAGTATAATTAGGGGAACAGGGGATGGTGGTCATGAGTTTTTACCTTCCATCTTTCCCCACACAGTCTGTGCATCGTGTTTGTTTAGAATTCACATCAGAATAGCAGGGTATGTTGAGCAACAGGCAGTGCAGGTGCAGTCACCATCTGACTGTACCTTTAGGGTGAAGTCTTTACTTGGGGTGTGGTTATCCAAAAGTGAAAGCATGTCTACTCTTAGATTAGGGGACAGGAGAAACTATTGTCAGATGCTTGATGGTTTGTCATATGTGACAATAATCTATGCATCCAACAAGAATGATCCAACAATGAGTGAATGATAATGACTAGTCCATTTGATTAATGGCTCTAAACTAATGAAATTCAGATTACCATACAGATACCAAATTTGACTTTACAGTTAGCAATTTACAACAAATATATTCACTCTGACATTTTATTCAGGTGTGGTTGAGTTATACACTTATCTTATTTATTACAGGTGCATTCATTTACAGGGACAAAGGAGGAAGCTGCTGAGATTCTAGACCAGGGACTATTTATTGGAATTAATGGATGGTAATATCCTATTTCAAAATTTCAAAACTTGTTGGTAACTACTATGTAGAATTTCCTTTTGGCATATGCTAGTTGGGTAATGGAACAACATTTAATGAATGCTTAGTTCTTGCATTTTGACTACTAGTATTTATGAATGAACCTCCATTTCATTAGTTATTTATTTATTTTTATAAGGAAAGAATATAGTTATAGCTTCACTTTTGGAAGAATATTGAGACTATTCTACTCACCCTTGTGTCAGCATTAGACTTAGCAATAGACTTTGTAAAGATTTTGCTTGCAACTTCTTATTTTAATAAACTCTGGAGGTATTAGCTTCAACTTCAAATGTGTCTTGACAATAATATTTGTTAATCTCTGACTATCCAAGAACTGTGTCTTTTGTATAGAGTCCCATTTTGTTGGGCCTTTGTGACCTGAAATCTTTAACCCCTTTCTTAAGGTGGGCTTTATTCCCTTCATGGACTTTGGACCAGCTGGCTTAGTGAAAATTGGTGGTTTTACTTAGGTGCCTGCTCAAGCCTGAAATAATGCATGAAAGGCACTAGAGATCATACACTTAGTGTAGTGTCTATGCCAATTTGATTTTAATAAAATCAAATTTAAATTTAAATCTTTCACAGATTATTTTATATCATTTCCAGATTATGAATGAATTATAAATGTTTCTAATTTTTTTATAAATAAACATATTTAAGTTAGCTTGATTGTGATGAAAACTTGAAGCAAATTTAAACCATTCTTTAGTATGCAACCTTGAAGTAACCATTGCTGGTGTCATACTAGAAAACATTGCCAGAATCCAATTACTAGTATTCCAAGCTATTTATAGCATTTTAAATTTGTGGAAAATATATAATAACATAAGATTTGTAAAACTATATACACTTTAATTTTTTTTCAAGCGTTTGATGGATCATAGAATATAGCTACTTAAAATCTATTATTTTTCAGTTCTTTGAAGACTCAGGACAATATAGATGTCATGTGTACAGTCCCAAGTGATAGAATAATGTTGGAAACAGGTATGGTAATAGGTTTACATAGCATACCTACATAGTTGATTTGTTTTTGGCAAGATTTTGAATAACTTTAGAAGGAGGGATTTTTAAATAGTTGAACACAAGTGTTCCACATACAAAATCATATCTTGAAGGTCAAGGTAAAATTTAGCAGACAAGTGTCAAATTTTTTTAAGTACACTGCTGCAAGTCTTGACTGCATTTTTGCCATGACTTGAAGGATTCACATTTTTTTTAATTTCAACAAAACAAAAGCCAACTTATTCAAATGATTTAAGTCAATAAAGAAGAGTTTAGCAGACACACAATTGGGTGGTGTATTTATAATTACAGATGCTCCATGGTGTGATATTCGAAATACACATGCTAGCTCAAAGTTTGTACAGACACAATTCCCTACAAAAAAGAAAGAAAAAATGGAGAAAGGCTTTATGGTGAAAAGTCGAAATGAACCCGCAACTATTATGTAAGTTTTCATATTACTTTTAGGCATGTAAAGGTACACTCATTATCACTCTTGAAACTGTTTTTTTATGATTTTTTAGGACAAGTATAACGATATTTAAGTTAGTTTTATAATGTTGACCATTTACCTAACATGTGTCCACATTAAGTTAAAGTAGTGAACTTAGTCATTTATATTTTTTGTTTAAAGGAGACAAATTTGAAACAAATTTAATGTAAGTAAACTTTGTATTTTTTGTATAAATTGGGTCAAAGATGTTTAAGCTGGAAGTTTGTAAGACTGCGCATTATGAAATATTCAAAATATGTTGATTATACAGAATTTTAGTATAACTTATATTGAATAATGACATAAAAGAAAAGAAAACTAATAAGAAAATGTCTGCTGCTTTTGTAAAGGGAGGTAATATTATTGTGAAAATTAGAAACTATCTATATACATTTATGCACTAACATTTATATCTTTGTTGCTATGGTGACATATTCAGCAAGAATATATCTGTATATTTTCAGTCAAGTTCTAGAAGTACTCGCAGCAGCAAGGAAAGAAGATATCTCAGACCTCTCAAATATTGTTTTTGAAAATACAGAAAAAATGTTCTTTGGAAAAGAATCTTAACATTTGTCTTAAAAAGAGATGGATATGCAATATTTAAGTTTCAGTCATTTGGGAACCTGCTTTTTCTTGATAAAGAATCTGTGAAGAGAATATTGTGATATATATTTTTGGCAAGTTGTTGAAGCCAATTTCTGGCATTTAGAAATGAAAGAAAAATATCAAAATTCATGTTAAAATGTTTCATTACATTTCAAAAGATATTGTGACCAAGACATCTATACATTTACAAGTTATTTATTACAAGTTTAAAATTATACATTTTAAACATCTTTTTACATAATTGTTATAGTCCTCACAACCTAAAACATTTTATTTTATTTTATTATTTTCCATCTTTAGGGAATATTGTCCTTTTCGTTTTTTGTTTGTCTTGCTTTATTTTGTAACTTAACAAACTTGGCATACCTCTTTGCCTTTTTCGTTCTTTTAGTTCTTAGATAGAAAAGTTAAAACTGCTTCAATTCAATATCCTTTTGTTTCTTTAAGCAAGTTTGGTATGTTGCATAAGGATTTATTTAGTAATTTGTCATGTGTCCAGACCGGTCATTGGTGTGCTTTATACACATCTCGTCTTTAGTTCACTATGGCCACAGCCTCATAGTTTTACACAGTAAGTTTGTTCTGTCTTTCTCATTAATGTCATCCATTATTTTAAAAGATAAAGTCACTGCGAGGACCATATGTTGCATACCATATCTCTGTGAAAGTTTTAAGGTTGAAGACTTTCTGCCAGAAATCAGTATCAATTCTGTCCTTGTCAAGCCCTTGGTTGATATCCTTAACTTGCTGGTCAACACAATTTTTACCTATCTCAGCATGTTGTCCTCTTTCTTTATCTATGGAATGTTGTTGCATGTTTGAGCCAAATTCTTCAGTGCAGCATTAGTCCGGCTCTTGTTTGCTTATTCTTGGTCAAGAGCAGAGATCCTCCTTCAAGTGGCATTTTCAGCTTTCCCTTAGCAGCCGTAGTGTAGCCAGTTCTAATGTAAATGTGCTGCCGGGTGATTGAATGCCTGCAAGTCTTGTCCAGATGGGCCTTTTTTAAAGTGAAATTATGCTCATCTAATGTTTGAGAGTTCAGGTAAAAGTCAAAATGAGTTTACATTTCCAATACTTGCTTCCAGTTTCAAAAAACTTTTAATGAATATTCAATAACCCACATGTTGCAAGGAAAAATTTCTATAAATATCCTTCAGAGTATATTGCTCAGTTGATAAAAAAAAAGAGTATTTGGAAGCAGTTTTTCAATTCTTATCCTAAACATATTCTAATTATCAATCCATTAAAATGGTCAAGCTTTGAAATAAATATCTAATTCAAGTCAACTTGACACAACAAACAAATGAGCATAATGTCACTTTAAGTCTACACATGCAAATTTTCCAAGACCTAAATCTTTATCAGATTTTAACAATGTAATCGTTTTGGTTTCTTGTATGAACTTTTTCTTACTAATAATTTCCAATGCTTTATGGTCATTTTCAACAATAACCTTTCTTCCATATGTTAATTGATGAAATTTGGTCATTCTGTATAGGATACTTAATAGTTCCTTTTCTATCATTGCATAATTCCTTTCTGCATTTGTTTAACTACGGCTTGCATATGCTACAGGCTGTCCTTTTTGTAACAATACACATGCAAGACCGGCTTCTGAGGAATCCGTTTGAAGAGTAACTTCAGACTCTGGGTAAAAATATCATAGTACAGGAGCATCGCACACTGCCAGTTTTAGCGTGTCAAACGCTTCATCATGGACTTCTAGAGTGTTGTTGCATCAATTCTTTAGGGATTCTTATTTCTCTCTATTTATTCTGTCCTCTGAAATACTGCATTTATGCGTCAATTGTCTTTAACGGCTCACATAGTTGACTTAGTTTATCTAAGAACTTCGTTAAGTAATTAACGAGGCCTAAAAAACATTGTACAGCTTTCTTGTCTGTGGGTCTTGGCATGTTCATAATTGCGTCTACTTTAGACGGGTCAGGTTTCACCCCTGTGTCTGTCAGCAAATGTCCTACAAACGACATCTCGGTTTTGTGCAACTGAAATTTTTCTTTATTTAGCTTAATATTTTTCTCTAGTAGTTTTACTACGTTCTTGTCATGATTGTGCAATGCTTCTTCGTAAGTTTTACCCTTTCCATAAATGATTATGCCGTCTGCGATCGCTTTTATACCTGGTAGCCATACCAAATGGCATAACAAGCCAGCGATATCGTCGCATTTTGAAAATACTTTTGCAGAATAAGTTCAGACAACACATCTTCAACTACTGGTAGCAGAAAGTGACTTCTTTTCAAGGCAGTGTTCAAAAATTCTGTCATTCTGTCATTTTTGTCTGTGAATTTGCAATCTGTGGCTTTATTTCTTAGCCTCATCACAAAAATGTCAATTGAGTCACTTCTTTGTACCTTGTTCATGAACTGTTATCTAGCAAATATCTGATTTAGTTTTGGTTGCATGTGATCTTTGAACTTTCCATAATAAGTGTTGAGCTTCTATGTCTAAGTGACCCACAGATCTTAATTACAATAAAAATCTGTGAGTCACCATAGCAATAAATATGACATATTTTTCTTCCTCTGATTAAGATTTTAGTGGTCCAGAAAATATAAGTTCAACATTTAATTTAAATTTTTGCCACTGTTCAAATAAATTTGAGCTTTGCCAGTTCATAACTGTAAGATTCATTGTGTTTTTTTTTCCATTTAAAGCAATGATAACTATATTAAATATAACAGTATAATATTAAACATTTTATCCAATATCTAAAAAATTCAGCAATATTTCTTACACCATGTAATATTATGTGGTTTTTGTGTCGCCTCTACGGAGTAGTGACGGAGTAGTGGCGACATATAGGGATCACTTCTCCGTCGTCTGTCTGTCCGTCTGTCTGTCTGTCTGTCTGTCCGTCCGTCTGTCCGTCCGTCCGTCACAAAACTTGTCCGGACTACTCTTCATAAACTACTAGTGCAATTTCATCCAAACTTTACAGGAATGATCAGTACCAAGTCTAGTTGTGCATATTGTCAGCATTTTCAGGTTCAATGATTTTTGTCAGAGTTATGGCCCTTTAATAATTTTTAATTTTAAAGTTTGTCCGGACTACTTCTCTTATACCACTAATGCAATTTCAATGAAACTTTACAGGATTGATCTGTAGCTCAAGTCCTTGCGCATATTGCACGGGTTTTTCCGGTTGAATGATTTTTGCCGAGTTATGGCCCTTTGATAAAAAGGTTTCTTTTTCTGTGTGTTTGCAGATACACAAAAGCTTGTCCGGACTACTCCTCATAAACTACTGGTGCAATTTCATCCAAAACTTTACAGGAATGATCAGTACCAAGTCTAGTTGTGCAATATTGTCAGCATTTTTCCTGTTCAATGATTTTTGTCAGAGTTATGGCCCTTTAATAATTTTTTATTTTTAAAGTTTGTCCGGACTACTTCTCTTATACCACTCATGCAATTTCAATGAAAACTTTACAGGATTGATCTGTAGCTCAAGTCCTTTGCGCATAATTGCACGGGTTTTCCGGTTGAATGATTTTTGGCCGAGTTATGGCCCTTTGATAAAAAGGTTTCTTTTTTTCTGTGTGTTGCAGATACACAAAGCTTGTCCGGGACTACTCCTCATAACTACTGGTGCAATTTCATCCAAACTTTACAGGAATGATCAGTACCAAGTCTAGTTGTGCATATTGTCAGCATTTTCCTGTTCAATGATTTTTGTCAGAGTTATGGCCCTTTAATAATTTTTATTTTTAAAGTTTGTCCGGACTACTTCTCTTATACCACTCGTGCAATGAAACTTTACAGGATTGATCTGTAGCTCAAGTCCTTGCGCATATTGCACGGGTTTTCCGGTTAAATGATTTTTGGCCGAGTTATGGCCCTTTGATAAAAAGGTGTTTTTTTTCTGTGTGTTGCCAGATACGCAAAAGCTTGTCCGGACTACTCCTCATAAGCTACTGGTGCAATTTTATCCAAACTTTACAGAAATGATCAGTACCAAGTCTAGTTGTGCACTGTCCGTCTGTCTGTCCGTCTGTCACAAAATTTGTCCCAACATGAAATTGGCCATCATGAGGCGACACATGTGATTACTGATCGCTCTTGTGTTTATGAGTATAGCAAAAATAGACAACATATAACACTAATGGGAAAAAAGAGACACAAGTGTGTTTTATAACTACAATTATAATACTGGAGGTAAACTTTTAGCAAGAACTGTTGTACCACTTTTAAAGAATGCAGGTGTATACATTAAATCAGTTTCATATTACAATATGTATATAACTTTGGTGCTAAACTTTTAAAAAGATGCTTAACATTCCACTATGTAATTTTAAATAGAAAAAACTACTTTGGGTTAAAAAAATATTTTATCTTGTACCCACCTTCCCTTACAGCATGGGTAGCAGGAGGGGAAACAGCTGGCCCTTGGTAATCAAATTGTTATGTTAATGAAATAATATAGTCCTAAAGTGTTAAACCCTAAATCTTAAATAAGGACTATCACAATAAATGATTTAATTTTCATTATTCATGAATTATAATTTTCAAAAATTATTCCTTATTCTCAGAAGCTAGATGCATAGATATGTTGTATGTTTTGTTTTTGGGTGACACAAGTATATTATTTATAATCAATATAACATATTAAATGAGATGTTCAGATTTTACTACAGTATTATATAACCAGGAAAGGGTAAGAAGAACTTGTCTAGGTATGTCCCGCAATTGCCACAGGTTTTAGATTTCGGTTTTGTTTCGATCTTGGCAGTGCTGTGTTCTGGGTTTGCACGACCATGCCCTCATCCATGTTTTACGTAAAAAACATCTTGTTTGGGTTTCTAATCATTTCCTCTTTTGTCCCATCTTGGTATCTGCATTTGCTTCATGACAAATTGTTCCATGTTTTCATCACCCTTTAAACGCGCGATCTGGGGCTGGCGATGTTTTGTGACTTACCGTATCAATGAAATAGTTATCTATACAAGAATCATCACTATTTTCACTTAAATTGTTCGACAATTCATGAACATGTATCTGTTTGTTTGAACGGCATACTTTTGCCCAATGGTTGTACTTTTTAGTTTTTACATTCCTTCTTTGTGTGATGTCATGGTATGTTCCACAATTTCTACAGGTAGTTGTTTGAGACTTCTTTTTCGTGTCGATCCTGGCAGCGCTGTGTTCCGGTTTGGCACGAACCTTGCCTTCGTCCATGTTTGAAGTAATTTATGTCTTGCTTTTTGGTTT